>NW_027311932.1:195000-197500 GCF_040954645.1 Diabrotica undecimpunctata | reverse complement strand
CACGGCCGTGGCAAGAAGTCCCTGCCTGTCGAAAGAGGAGAATAATGGGTAGGAGTCGAGAGGTGAAGAGTGTATGTGTGTGTGTGTGCGTGTGTGCGTGCGTGTTTAAGTGTGTGTGTATGTGAGTGTGTGTAAGTGTGTGTGTGTGTGCGGTCGGCTCGCAGAGATAAGAAAACAGCCGTGGCAAAAAGGCCATGCCTGTCGTAAGAGGCAAGTAATAAGTAGGGGTCGAGAGGTGAAGAGTGTATGTGTGTGTGTTAGTTCGGCTTGCAGAGATAAGAAGACGGCCGAGGCAAGAAGGCCCTGCCTGTCGTGAGAGACGACTAATAGGTAGGAGTCGAGAGGTGAAGAATGTATGTGTGTGTGCGTGTGTGCGTGTTTGTGTGTGTGTGTGAGAGTATGTGTGTGTGCGTGTGTGCGTGCGTGTGTACGTGTGTGTGTGTGAGTGTGTGTGTGTATGTGTGTGTGTGACCCTTCGCTCGCAGAGATAAGAAAAAAGCGGTGGCAAGAAGGCCATGCCTGTCGTAAGAGGCGACTAATGGATAGGAGTCGAGAGGTGGAGAGTGTGTGCGTGTGCGTGTGTGTGTGTGCGTGTGTGTGTGTGTCCGTTCGGCTTGCAGAGACAAGAACACGGCCGTGGCAAGAAGTACCTGCCTGTCGTAAGAGGAGAATAATGGGTAGGAGTCGAGAGGTGAAGAGTATATGTGTGCGTGTGCGTGTGCGTGTGCGTGTGTGTGTGTGCGTGTGTGTGTGTCCGTTCGGCTTGCAGAGATAAGAACACGGCCTTGGCAATAAGTCCCTGCCTGTCGTAAGAGGAGAATAATGGGTAGGAGTCGAGAGGTGAAGAGTGTATGTGTGTGTGTGTGCGTGTGTGCGTGTGTGTGTGAGTGTGTGTGTATGTGTGTGTCCGTTCGGCTTGCAGAGATAAGAACACGGCCGTGGCAAGAGGTCACTGCCTGTCGTAATAGGAGAATAATGGGTAGGAGTCGAGAGGTGAAGACTGTATGTGTCTTTGTGTGTGTGCGTGTGTTTTTGCGTGTGTAAGTATGTGTGTGTATTTGTGTGTGTGTGTCCGTTTGGCTTGCAGAGATAAGAATACGGCCGAGGCAAGAAGGCCCTGCCTGTCGTAATAGGAGAATAATGGGTAGGAGTCGAGAGGTGAAGAGTGTATGTGTGTGTGTGTGCGTGTGTGCGTACGTGTGTGAGTGTGTGTGTGAATGTGTGTGTGTGTCAGTGTGTGTGTGTCCGTTCGGCTCGCAGAGATTAGAATACGGCCGAGGCAATAAGTCCATGCCTGTCGTAAGATGCGACTAATGGGTAGGAGTCGAGGGGTGAAGAGTGTATTTGTGTGTGTGTGCGTGTGTGCGTGTGTTTGTGCGTGTGTGAGTATGTGTGTGTATTTGTGTGTGTGTCCGTTTGGCTTGCAGAGATAAGAATACGGCCAAGGCAAGAAGGCCCTCTCTCTTGTAAGGGGCGACTAATAGGTAGGAGTCGAAAGGTGAATAGTGTATGTGTGTGTGTGTGTGTGTGTGTGTGTGTGCGTGTGTGGGTATGTGTGTGTTTGTGCGTGTGTAAGTGTGTGTGTATGTATGTGTGTGTCCATTCGGCTCGCAGAGATTAGAATACGGCCGAGGCAAGAAGGTCATGCCTGTCTTAAGAGGCGACTAATGGATAGGAGTCGATAGGTGGAGAGTGTATATGTGTGTGTGCGCGTGTGTGCGTGCGTGTGTGTGCGTGTTCTTGTATGTGTGTGTGTGTGAGTTGGTGTGTGTCCGGTCGGCTAGCAGAGATAAAAACATGGCCGTGGCAGGAAGGCCCTGCCTATCGTAAGAGGCGACTAATGGGTAGGAGTCAAGGGTGAAGAGTGTATGTGTGTGTGTGTGTGTGTGCGTGTGTGCGTGTGTGTGTGCGTGTGCGTGTGCGTGTGTGCGTTCGGCTTGCAGAGATAAGAACACGACCGTGGCAAGAAGTCCCTGCCTTTCGAAAGAGAAGAATAATGGGTAGGAGTCGAGAGGTGAAGAGTGTATATGTGTAGTGTGCGCGTGTGTGCGTGCGTGTGTGTGTGTGTTCTTGTATGTGTGTATGTGAGTGTGTGTGTGTCCGGTCGGCTCGCAGAGATAAGAACATGGCCGTGGCAGGGAGGCCCTGCCTGTCGTAAGAGGCGACTAATGGGTAGGAGTCTAGAGATGAAGAGTGTATGTGTGTGTGTGCGTGTGTGCGTGTGTTTGTGCGTGTGTGAGTGTATGTGTATGTGTGTGTTTCCGTCTGGCTTGCAGAGGTAAGAATACGGCCAAGGCAAGAAGACCCTACCAGTTGTATGGGGCGACTAATAGGTAGGAGTCGAGAGGTGAAGAGTGTATGTGTGTGTGTGCGTGTGTGCGTGTGTGTGTGCGTGTGTGAGTATGTGTGTGTGTCCGTTCGGCTTGCAGAGATAAGAACACGGCCGTGGCAAGAAGTCCCTGCCTGTCGTAAGAGGAGAATAATGGGTAGGAGTCGAGAG
>NW_027311932.1:177500-192500 GCF_040954645.1 Diabrotica undecimpunctata | reverse complement strand
AACACGGCCGTGGCAAGAAGGCCCTGCCTGTCGTAAGAGGCGACTAATGGGTAGGAGTCGAGAGGTGAAGAGGGTATGTTAGCTTGCGTGTGTGTGTGTGTGTGTGTGTGTGTGTGTGTGAGTGTGTGTGTGTCCGTTCGGCTCGCAGAGATAAGAATGCGTTCGTGGCAAGAATGCCCTGCCAGTCTTAAGAGGCGACTAACGGATAGGAATCGAGAGGTGGAGAGTGTGTGCGTGTGCGTATGCGTGTGCGTGTGTGCGTGTGTGCGTGTGGGTCTGTGTGCTTGTGTTTGTGTGTGCGTGTGTGTGTGTCCGTTCGGCTTGCAGAGATAAGAACACGGCCGTGGCAAGAAGTCCCTGCCTGTCGTAAGAGGAGAATAATGGGTGGAAGTCGAGAGGTGAATACTGTATGTGTGCTTGCGTGTGTGTGTGTGTGAGTGTGTATGTGTGTCCGTTCGGCTCGCAGAGATAAGAAAACGGCCGTGGCAAGAAGTCCCTGAATGTCGTAAGAGTCGACTAATGGGTAGGAGTCTAGAGGTGAAGCGTGTATATGTGTGTGTGTGCGAGTGTATGTATGTGTGTCCGTTCGGCTTGCAGAGATAAGAATACGTCCGTGGCAAGAAGGCCCTGCCTGTCTTAAGAGGCGACTAATGGATAGGAGTCGAGAGGTTGAGAGTGTGTGCGTGTGCGTGTGCGTGTGCGTGGGTGCGTGTGTGTGTGTGCGTGTGTGCGTGCGTGTGTGTGTGGGTGTGTGTGTGAGTGTGTGTGTCCGTTCGGCACACAGAGATAAGAACTCGACTGTGGCAAGTAGTCCCTGCCTGTTGTAAGAGGCGACTAATGGGTAGGAGTCGAGAGGTGGGGAGTGTGTGTGTATGCGTGTGTGTGTGTGTGTCCGTTCGGCTTGCAGAGATAAGAACACGGCCGTGGCAAGAAGTCCCTGCCTGTCGTAATAGGAGAATAATGGGTAGGAGTCGAGAGGTGAAGAGTGTATGTGTGTGTGTGCGTGTGTGCGTACGTGTGTGAGTGTGTGTGTGAATGTGTGTGTGTGTCAGTGTGTGTGTGTCCGTTCGGCTCGCAGAGATTAGAATACGGCCGAGGCAATAAGTCCATGCCTGTCGTAAGATGCGACTAATGGGTAGGAGTCGAGGGGTGAAGAGTGTATTTGTGTGTGTGTGCGAGTGTTTTTGCGTGTGTAAGTATGTGTGTGTATTTGTGTGTGTGTGTCCGTTTGGCTTGCAAAGATAAGAATACGGCCGAGGCAAGAAGGCCCTGCCTGTCGTAAGAGGCGACTAATGGGTAGGAGTCGAGAGGTGGAGAGTGTGTGTGTATGCGTGTGTGTGTGTCCGTTCGGCTTGCAGAGATATGAACACGGCAGTGGCAAGAAGTCCCTGCCTGTCGTAATAGGAGAATAATGGGTAGGAGTCGAGAGGTGAAGAGTGTATGTGTGTGTGTGCGTGTGTGCGTACGTGTGTGAGTGTGTGTGTGAATGTGTGTGTGTGTCAGTGTGTGTGTGTCCATTCGGCTCGCAGAGATTAGAATACGGCCGAGGCAAGAAGGTCATACCTGTCTTAAGAGGCGACTAATGGATAGGAGTCGATAGGTGGAGAGTGTATATGTGTGTGTGCGCGTGTGTGCGTGCGTGTGTGTGCGTGTTCTTGTATGTGTGTGTGTGAGTGGGTGTGTGTCCGGTCGGCTCGCAGAGATAAGAACATGGCCGTGGCAGGGAGGCCCTGCCTGTCGTAAGAGGCGACTAATGGGTAGGAGTCTAGAGATGAAGAGTGTATGTGTGTGTGTGCGTGTGTGCGTATGTTTGTGCGTGTGTGAGTGTATGTGTATGTGTGTGTTTCCGTCTGGCTTGCAGAGGTAAGAATACGGCCAAGGCAAGAAGACCCTACCAGTTCTAAGGGGCGACTAATAGGTAGGAGTCAAGAGGTGAAGAGTGTATGTGTGTGTGTGCGTGTGTGCGTGTGTGTGTGCGTGTGTGAGTATGTGTGTGTGTGTCCGTTCGGCTTGCAGAGATAAGAACACGGCCGTGGCAAGAAGTCCCTGCCTTTCGAAAGAGAAGAATAATGGGTAGGAGTCGAGAGGTGACGAGTGTATATGTGTGTGTGCGCGTGTGTGCGTGCGTGTGTGTGTGTGTTCTTGTATGTGTGTGTGTGAGTGTGTGTGTGTCCGGTCGGCTCGCAGAGATAAGAACATGGCCGTGGCAGGGAGGCCCTGCCTGTCGTAAGAGGCGACTAATGGGTAGGAGTCTAGAGATGAAGAGTGTATGTGTGTGTGTGCGTGTGTGCGTATGTTTGTGCGTGTGTGAGTGTATGTGTATGTGTGTGTTTCCGTCTGGCTTGCAGAGGTAAGAATACGGCCAAGGCAAGAAGACCCTACCAGTTGTAAGGGGCGACTAATAGGTAGGAGTCGAGAGGTGAAGAGTGTATGTGTATGTGTGCGTGTGTGCGTGTGTGTGTGCGTGTGTGAGTATGTGTGTGTGTCCGTTCGGCTTGCAGAGATAAGAACACGGCCGTGGCAAGAAGTCCCTGCCTGTCGTAAGAGGAGAATAATGGGTAGGAGTCGAGAGGTGAAGAGTGTATGTGTGTGTGTGTGTGTGTGTGTGTGCGTGTGTGCGTGTGTGGGCGTGTGTGAGTGTGTGTGTATGTGTGTGTCCGTTTGGCTTGCAGAGATAAGAATACGGCCGAGGCCAGAAGGCCCTGCCTCTTGTAAGGGTCGACTAATAAGTAGGAGTCAAGAGGTGAAGAGTGTATGTGTGTGTGTGCGTGTGTGCGTGTGTGTGTGTGAGTGTGTGCGTATGTATGTGTGTGTCCGTTCGGCTCGCAGAGATTAGAATACGGCCGAGGCAATAAGTTCATGCCTGTCGTAAGAGGCGACTAATGGGTAGGAGTCGAGAGGTGAAGAGTGTATTTGTGTGTGTGTGCGTGTGTGCGTGTGTGTGTGCGTGTGTGTGTGAGTGTGTGTGTCCGTTCGGCTCGCCGAGATAAGAACACGGCCGTGGCAAGAAGGTCCTGCCTGTCGTAAGAAGCGACAAATGAATAGGAGTCGAGAGGTGAAAAGTGTATGTGTCTGTGTGTGTGTACTTGTTTTTGTGTCTGTTTGGCTGGCAGAGATAAGAATACGGCCGAGGCAAGAAGGCCCTGCCTGTCTTAAGAGGCGACTAATGGATAGGAGTCGAGAGGTGGAAAGTGTGTGCGTGTGCGTGTACGTGTGCGTGTGTGCGTGTGTGCCTGTGTGCGTGTGTTTGTGTGTGCGTGTGTGTGTGTCCGTTCGGCTCACAGAGATAAGAATACGTCCGTGGCAAGAAGGCCCTGCCTGTCTTAAGAGGCGACTAATGGATAGGAATCGAGAGGTGGAGAGTGTGTGCGTGTGCGTGTGCGTGTGCGTGTGTGCGTTTGGGCGTGTGTGCCTGTGTGCGTGTGTTTGTGTGTGCGTGTGTGTGTGTCCGTTCGGCTTGCAGAGATAAGAACACGGCCGTGGCAAGAAGTCCCAGCCTGTCGTAAGAGGAGAATAATGGGTAGAAGTCGAGAGGTGAATGGTATATGTGTGCTTGCGTCTGTGTGTGTGAGTGTGTGTGTGTGTCCGTTCGGCTCGCAGAGATAAGAATGCGTTCGTGGCAAGAAGGCCCTGCCTGTCTTAAGAGGCGACTAATGGATAGGAATCGAGAGGTGGAGAGTGTGTGCGTGTGCGTTTGCGTGTGTGCGTTTGTGCCTGTGTGCGTGTGTTTGTGTGTGCGTGTGTGTGTGTCTGGTCGGCTCGCTGAAATGAGAACACGGCCGTGGCAAGAAGGCCCTGCCTGTCGTAAGAGGCGACTAATGGGTAGGAGTCGAGAGGTGAAGAGGGTATGTTAGCTTGCGTGTGTGTGTGTGTGTGTGTGTGTGAGTGTGTGTGTGTCCGTTCGGCTCGCAGAGATAAGAATGCGTTCTTGGCAAGAATGCCCTGCCTGTCTTAAGAGGCGACTAATGGATAGGAATGGAGAGGTGGAGAGTGTGTGCGTGTGCGTATGCGTGTGCGTGTGTGCGTGTGTGCGTGTGTGTCTGTGTGCTTGTGTTTGTGTGTGCGTGTGTGTGTGTCCGTTCGGCTTGCAGAGATAAGAAAACGGCCGTGGCAAGAAGTCCCTGCCTGTCGTAAGAGAAGAATAATGGGTAGGAGTCGAGAGGTGACGAGTGTATATGTGTGTGTGCGCGTGTGTGCGTGCGTGTGTGTGTGTGTTCTTGTATGTGTGTGTGTGAGTGTGTGTGTGTCCGGTCGGCTCGCAGAGATAAGAACATGGCCGTGGCAGGGAGGCCCTGCCTGTCGTAAGAGGCGACTAATGGGTAGGAGTCTAGAGATGAAGAGTGTATGTGTGTGTGTGCGTGTGTGCGTATGTTTGTGCGTGTGTGAGTGTATGTGTATGTGTGTGTTTCCGTCTGGCTTGCAGAGGTAAGAATACGGCCAAGGCAAGAAGACCCTACCAGTTGTAAGGGGCGACTAATAGGTAGGAGTCGAGAGGTGAAGAGTGTATGTGTATGTGTGCGTGTGTGCGTGTGTGTGTGCGTGTGTGAGTATGTGTGTGTGTCCGTTCGGCTTGCAGAGATAAGAACACGGCCGTGGCAAGAAGTCCCTGCCTGTCGTAAGAGGAGAATAATGGGTAGGAGTCGAGAGGTGAAGAGTGTATGTGTGTGTGTGTGTGTGTGTGTGCGTGTGTGCGTGTGTGGGCGTGTGTGAGTGTGTGTGTATGTGTGTGTCCGTTTGGCTTGCAGAGATAAGAATACGGCCGAGGCCAGAAGGCCCTGCCTCTTGTAAGGGTCGACTAATAAGTAGGAGTCAAGAGGTGAAGAGTGTATGTGTGTGTGTGCGTGTGTGCGTGTGTGTGTGTGAGTGTGTGCGTATGTATGTGTGTGTCCGTTCGGCTCGCAGAGATTAGAATACGGCCGAGGCAATAAGTTCATGCCTGTCGTAAGAGGCGACTAATGGGTAGGAGTCGAGAGGTGAAGAGTGTATTTGTGTGTGTGTGCGTGTGTGCGTGTGTGTGTGCGTGTGTGTGTGAGTGTGTGTGTCCGTTCGGCTCGCCGAGATAAGAACACGGCCGTGGCAAGAAGGTCCTGCCTGTCGTAAGAAGCGACAAATGAATAGGAGTCGAGAGGTGAAAAGTGTATGTGTCTGTGTGTGTGTACTTGTTTTTGTGTCTGTTTGGCTGGCAGAGATAAGAATACGGCCGAGGCAAGAAGGCCCTGCCTGTCTTAAGAGGCGACTAATGGATAGGAGTCGAGAGGTGGAAAGTGTGTGCGTGTGCGTGTACGTGTGCGTGTGTGCGTGTGTGCCTGTGTGCGTGTGTTTGTGTGTGCGTGTGTGTGTGTCCGTTCGGCTCACAGAGATAAGAATACGTCCGTGGCAAGAAGGCCCTGCCTGTCTTAAGAGGCGACTAATGGATAGGAATCGAGAGGTGGAGAGTGTGTGCGTGTGCGTGTGCGTGTGCGTGTGTGCGTTTGGGCGTGTGTGCCTGTGTGCGTGTGTTTGTGTGTGCGTGTGTGTGTGTCCGTTCGGCTTGCAGAGATAAGAACACGGCCGTGGCAAGAAGTCCCAGCCTGTCGTAAGAGGAGAATAATGGGTAGAAGTCGAGAGGTGAATGGTATATGTGTGCTTGCGTCTGTGTGTGTGAGTGTGTGTGTGTGTCCGTTCGGCTCGCAGAGATAAGAATGCGTTCGTGGCAAGAAGGCCCTGCCTGTCTTAAGAGGCGACTAATGGATAGGAATCGAGAGGTGGAGAGTGTGTGCGTGTGCGTTTGCGTGTGTGCGTTTGTGCCTGTGTGCGTGTGTTTGTGTGTGCGTGTGTGTGTGTCTGGTCGGCTCGCTGAAATGAGAACACGGCCGTGGCAAGAAGGCCCTGCCTGTCGTAAGAGGCGACTAATGGGTAGGAGTCGAGAGGTGAAGAGGGTATGTTAGCTTGCGTGTGTGTGTGTGTGTGTGTGTGTGAGTGTGTGTGTGTCCGTTCGGCTCGCAGAGATAAGAATGCGTTCTTGGCAAGAATGCCCTGCCTGTCTTAAGAGGCGACTAATGGATAGGAATGGAGAGGTGGAGAGTGTGTGCGTGTGCGTATGCGTGTGCGTGTGTGCGTGTGTGCGTGTGTGTCTGTGTGCTTGTGTTTGTGTGTGCGTGTGTGTGTGTCCGTTCGGCTTGCAGAGATAAGAAAACGGCCGTGGCAAGAAGTCCCTGCCTGTCGTAAGAGAAGAATAATGGGTAGAAGTCGAGAGGTGAATACTGTATGTGTGCTTGCGTGTGTGTGTGTGTGAGTGTGTATGTGTGTCCGTTCGGCTCGCAGAGATAAGAAAACGGCCGTGGCAAGAAGTCCCTGAATGTCGTAAGAGTCGACTAATGGGTAGGAGTCTAGAGGTGAAGCGTGTATGTGTGTGTGTGTGTGCGAGTGTATGTATGTGTGTCCATTCGGCTTGCAGAGATAAGAACACGGCCGTGGCAAGAAGTCCCTGCCTGTCGTAAGAGGAGAATAATGGGTAGAAGTCGAGAGGTGAATAGTGTATGTGTGCTTGCGTGTGTGTGTTTGTGTGTGAGTGTGTGTGTGTGTCCGTTCGGCTCGCAAAGATAAGAATGCGTTCGTGGCAAGAAGGCCCTGCCTGTCTTAAGAGGCGACTAATGGATGGGAGTCGAGAGGTGTAGAGTGTGTGCGTGTGCGTGAGCGTTTGCGTGTGTGCGTTTGTGCCTGTGTGCGTGTGTTTGTGTGTGCGTGTATGTGTGTGTCCGGTCGGCTCGCTGAAATGAGAACACGGCCGTGGCAAGAAGGCCCTGCCTGTCGTAAGAGGCGACTAATGGGTAGGAGTCGAGAGGTGAAGAGGGTATGTGAGTGTGTGCGTGTGTGGGTGTGTGTGTGTTTGTGCGTGTGTAAGTGTGTGTGTGTATGTATGTGTGTGTCCATTCGGCTCGCAGAGATTAGAATACGGCCAAGGCAAGAAGGCCATGCCCGTCGTAAGAGGCGACTAATGGGTAGGAGTCGAGAGGTGAAGAGTGTATTTGTGTGTGTGTGTGTGTGTGCGTGTGTGTACGTGTGTGCGTGCGTGTGTGTGTGAGTGTGTGTGTGTCCGTTCGGCTTGCAGAGATAAGAATACGTCCGAGGCAAGAAGGCCCTGCCTCTTGTAAGGGGCGACTAATAGGTAGGAGTCGAGAGGTGAATAGTGTATGTGTATGTGTGTGTGCGTGTGTGGGTGTGTGTGTGCTTGTACGTGTGTAAATGTGTGTGTGTATGTATGTGTGTGTCCATTCGGTTCGCAGAGATTAGAATACGGCCGAGGCAAGGAGGCTATGCCTGTCGTAAGAGGCGACTAATGGGTAGGAGTCGAGAGGTGAAAAGTGTATTTGTGTGTGTGCGTGTGTGTGCATGTGTGCGTGCTTGTGTGTGTGAGTGTGTGTGTGTCCGTTCGGCTTGCAGAGATAAGAATACGGCCGAGGCAAGAAGGCCCTACTTGCCTTAAGAGGTGACTAATGGATAGGAGTCGAGAGGTTGAGAGTGTGTGCGTGTGCGTGTGCGTGTGCGTGTGTGCGTGTGTGTGTGTGCGTGTGAGCGTGCGTGTGTGTTTGAGTGTGTGTGTATGTCCGTTCGGCTTGCAGAGATAAGAACATGGCCGTAGCAAGAAGGCCCTGCCTGTCGTAAGAGGCGAATAATGGGTAGGAGTCGAGAGGTAAAGAGTGTATGTGTGTGTGCGTGTGTGCGTGTGTGTGTGTGCGTGTGTGAGCGTGTGTGTATGTATGTGTGTCCGTTCGGCTTGCAGAGATAAGAATACGGCCGAGGCAAGAAGGCCCTGCCTGTCTTAAGAGGTGACTAATGGATAGGAGTCGAGAGGTGGAGAGTGTGTGCGTGTGCGTGTGCGTGTGCGTGTGTGCATGTGTGTGTGCGTGTGAGCGTGCGTGTGTGTGTGAGTGTGTGTGTATGTCCGTTCGGCTCTCAGAGATAAAAACATGGCCGTGGCAAGAAGGCCCTGCCTGTCGTAAAGGGCGACTAATGGGTAGGAGTCGAGAGGTGAAGAGTGTATGTGTGTGTGTACGTGTGTGCGTGTGTGTATGCGTGTGTGAGTATGTGTGTGTGTCCGTTCGGCTTGCAGAGATAAGAATACGTTTGTGGCAAGAAGTCCCTGAATGTCGTAAGAGGCGACTAATGGGTAGGAGTCGAGAGGTTAAGAGTGTATGTGTGTGTGTGTGTGAGTGTGTGTGTGTTCGTTCGGCTTGCAGAGATAAGAACACGGCCGAGGCAAGAAGACCCTGCTTGTCGTGAGAGACGACTAATAGGTAGGAGTCGAGAGGTGAAGAATGTATGTGTGTGTGCGTATGTGCGTGTTTGTGTGTGTGAGTGTATGTGTGTGTGCGTGTGTGCGTGCGTGTGTGCGTGTGTGTGTGAGTGTGTGTGTGTATGTGTTTGTTCGTTCGGCTTGCAGAGATAAGAACACGGCCGTGGTAAGAAGTTCCTGCCTGTCGTAAGAGGAGAATAATGGGTAGGAGTTGAGAGGTGAAGAGTGTGTGCGTGTGCGTGTGCGTGTGCGTGTGCGTGTGTGTGTGTGCGTGTGTGTGTCCGTTTGGCTTGCAGAGATAAGAACACGGCCGTGGCAAGAAGTCCCTGTCTGTCGTAAGAGGCGACTAATGAATAGGAGTCGAGAGGTGAAGAGCGTATGTGTCTTTGTGTGTGTGCGTGTGTTTTTGCGTGTGTGAGTATGTGTGTGTATTTGTGTGTGTGTGTGTGTGTCAGTTTGGCTTGCAGAGATAAGAATACGGCCGAGGCAAGAAGGCCCTGAATGTCGTAAGAGGCGACTTATGGGTAGGAGTCGAGAGGTTAAGAGTGTATGTGTGTGTGTGTGTGTGTGAGTGTGTGTGTGTCCGTTCGGCTTGCAGAGATAAGAACACGGCCGAGGCAAGAAGACCCTGCCTGTCGTGAGAGACGACTAATAGGTAGGAGTCGACAGGTGAAGAATGTATGTGTGTGTGCGTATGTGCGTGTTTGTGTGTGTGAGTGTATGTGTGTGTGCGTGTGTGTGTGCGTGTGTGTGTGAGTGTGTGTGTATGTGTGTGTCCGTTCGGCTTGCAGAGATAAGAACACGGCCGTGGCAAGAAGTCCCTGCCTGTCGTAAGAGGAGAATAATGGGTAGGAGTCGAGAGGTGAAGATTGTGTGCGTGTGAGTGTGCGTGTTCGTGTGTGTGTGCGTGTGTGTGTGTCCGTTCGGCTTGCAGATATAAGAACACGGCCGTGGCAAGAAGTCCCTGCCTGTCGTAAGAGGAGAATAATGGGTAGGAGTCGAGAGGTGAAGTGTGTATGTGTGTGTGTGCGTGTGTGCGTACGTGTGTGAGTGTATGTGTGTGTGTGTGTGTGAGTGTGTGTGTGTCCGTTCGGCTTGCAGAGATAAGAACACGGCCGTGGCAAGAAGTCCCTGCCTGTCGTAAGAGGCGACTAATGGATAGGAGTCGAGAGGTGGAGAGTGTGTGCGTGTGCGTGTACGTGTGCGTGTGTGCGTGTGTGCCTGTGTGCGTGTGTTTGTCTGTGCGTGTGTGTGTGTGTCCGTTCGACTCGCAGAGATAAGAATACGTCCGTGGCAAAAAGGCCCTGCCTGTCTTAAGAGGCGACTAATTGATAGGAATCGAGAGGTGGAGAGTGTGTGCGTGTGTGCGTGTGTGCGTGTGTGCCTGTGTGCGTGTTTTTGTGTGTGCGTGTGTGTGTGTGTCAGTTCGGCTTGCAGAGATAAGAACACGGCCGTGGCAAGAAGTCCCTGCCTGTCGTAAGAGGAGAATAATGGGTAGAAGTCGAGAGGTGAATAGTGTATGTGTGCTTGCGTGTGTGTGTTTGTGTGTGAGTGTGTGTGTGTGTGTCCGTTCGGCTCGCAGAGATAAGAATGCGTTCGTGGCAAGAAGGCCCTGCCTGTCTTAAGAGGCGACTAATGGATGGGAGTCGAGAGGTGTAGAGTGTGTGCGTGTGCGTGAGCGTTTGCGTGTGTGCGTTTGTGCCTGTGTGCGTGTGTTTGTGTGTGCGTGTATGTGTGTGGCCGGTCGGCTCGCTGAAATGAGAACACGGCCGTGGCAAGAAGGCCCTGCCTGTCGTAAGAGGCGACTAATGGGTAGGAGTCGAGAGGTGAAGAGAGTATGTGAGTGTGTGCGTGTGTGGGTGTGTGTGTGTTTGTGCGTGTGTAAGTGTGTGTGTGTATGTATGTGTGTGTCCATTCGGCTCGCAGAGATTAGAATACGGCCAAGGCAAGAAGGCCATGCCTGTCGTAAGAGGCGACTAATGGGTAGGAGTCGAGAGGTGAAGAGTGTATTTGTGTGTGTGTGTGTGTGTGCGTGTGTGCGTGCGTGTGTGTGTGAGTGTGTGTGTGTCCGTTCGGCTTGCAGAGATAAGAATACGTCCGAGGCAAGAAGGCCCTGCCTCTTGTAAGGGGCGACTAATAGGTAGGAGTCGAGAGGTGAATAGTGTATGTGTATGTGTGTGTGCGTGTGTGGGTGTGTGTGTGTTTGTACGTGTGTAAATGTGTGTGTGTATGTATGTGTGTGTCCATTCGGTTCGCAGAGATTAGAATACGGCCGAGGCAAGAAGGCTATGCCTGTCGTAAGAGGCGACTAATGGGTAGGAGTCGAGAGGTGAAAAGTGTATTTGTGTGTGTGCGTGTGTGTGCATGTGTGCGTGCTTGTGTGTGTGAGTGTGTGTGTGTCCGTTCGGCTTGCAGAGATAAGAATACGGCCGAGGCAAGAAGGCCCTGCCTGTCTTAAGAGGTGATTAATGGATAGGAGTCGAGAGGTTGAGAGTGTGTGCGTGTGCGTGTGCGTGTGTGCGTGAGTGTGTGTGTGTATGTGTGTGTCCGTTCGGCTTGCAGAGATAAGAACACGGCCGTGGCAAGAAGTCCCTGCCTGTCGTAAGAGGCGACTAATGGATAGGAGTCGAGAGGTGGAGAGTGTGTGCGTGTGCGTGTACGTGTGCGTGTGTGCGTGTGTGCCTGTGTGCGTGTGTTTGTCTGTGCGTGTGTGTGTGTCCGTTCGACTCGCAGAGATAAGAATACGTCCGTGGCAAAAAGGCCCTGCCTGTCTTAAGAGGCGACTAATGGATAGGAATCGAGAGGTGGAGAGTGTGTGCGTGTGTGCGTGTGTGCGTGTGTGCCTGTGTGCGTGTTTTTGTGTGTGCGTGTGTGTGTGTGTCCGTTCGGCTTGCAGAGATAAGAACACGGCCGTAGCAAGAAGTCCCTGCCTGTCGTAAGAGGAGAATAATGGGTAGAAGTCGAGAGGTGAATAGTGTATGTGTGCTTGCGTGTGTGTGTTTGTGTGTGAGTGTGTGTGAGTGTCCGTTCGGCTCGAAGAGATAAGAATGCGTTCGTGGCAAGAAGGCCCTGCCCGTCTTAAGAGGCGACTAATGGATGGGAGTCGAGAGGTGTAGAGTGTGTGCGTGTGCGTGAGCGTTTGCGTGTGTGCGTTTGTGCCTGTGTGCGTGTGTTTGTGTGTGCGTGTATGTGTGTGGCCGGTCGGCTCGCTGAAATGAGAACACGGCCGTGGCAAGAAGGCCCTGCCTGTCGTAAGAGGCGACTAATGGGTAGGAGTCGAGAGGTGAAGAGGGTATGTGAGTGTGTGCGTGTGTGGGTGTGTGTGTGTTTGTGCGTGTGTAAGTGTGTGTGTATGTATGTGTGTGTCCATTCGGCTCGCAGAGATTAGAATACGGCCAAGGCAAGAAGGCCATGCCTGTCGTAAGAGGCGACTAATGGGTAGGAGTCGAGAGGTGAAGAGTGTATTTGTGTGTGTGTGTGTGCGTGTGTGCGTGCGTGTGTGTGTGAGTGTGTGTGTGTCCGTTCGGCTTGCAGAGATAAGAATACGTCCGAGGCAAGAAGGCCCTGCCTCTTGTAAGGGGCGACTAATAGGTAGGAGTCGAGAGGTGAATAGTGTATGTGTATGTGTGTGTGCGTGTGTGGGTGTGTGTGTGTTTGTACGTGTGTAAATGTGTGTGTGTATGTATGTGTGTGTCCATTCGGTTCGCAGAGATTAGAATACGGCCGAGGCAAGAAGGCTATGCCTGTCGTAAGAGGCGACTAATGGGTAGGAGTCGAGAGGTGAAAAGTGTATTTGTGTGTGTGCGTGTGTGTGCATGTGTGCGTGCTTGTGTGTGTGAGTGTGTGTGTGTCCGTTCGGCTTGCAGAGATAAGAATACGGCCGAGGCAAGAAGGCCCTGCCTGTCTTAAGAGGTGACTAATGGATAGGAGTCGAGAGGTTGAGAGTGTGTGCGTGTGCGTGTGCGTGTGTGCGTGTGTGTGTGTGCGTGTGAGCGTGCGTGTGTGTTTGAGTGTGTGTGTATGTCCGTTCGGCTCGCAGAGATAAGAACATGGCCGTAGCAAGAAGGCCCTGCCTGTCGTAAGAGGCGACTAATGGGTAGGAGTCGAGAGGTAAAGAGTGTATGTGTGTGTGCGTGTGTGCGTGTGTGTGTGCGTGTGTGAGCGTGTGTATATGTATGTGTGTCCGTTCGGCTTGCAGAGATAAGAATACGGCCGAGGCAAGAAGGCCCTGCCTGTCTTAAGAGGTGACTAATGGATAGGAGTCGAGAGGTGGAGAGTGTGTGCGTGTGCGTGTGCGTGTGCGTGTGTGCATGTGTGTGAGCGTGTGAGCGTGCGTGTGTGTGTAAGTGTGTGTGTATGTCCGTTCGGCTCTCAGAGATAAGAACATGGCCGTGGCAAGAAGGCCCTGCCTGTCGTAAAGGGCGACTAATGGGTAGGAGTCGAGAGGTGAAGAGTGTATGTGTGTGTGTACGTGTGTGCGTGTGTGTGTGCGTGTGTGAGTATGTGTGTGTGTCCGTTCGGCTTGCAGAGATAAGAATACGTTTGTGGCAAGAAGTCCCTGAATGTCGTAAGAGGCGACTAATGGGTAGGAGTCGAGAGGTTAAGAGTGTATGTGTGTGTGTGTGTGTGTGTGTGTGAGTGTGTGTGTGTTCGTTCGGCTTGCAGAGATAAGAACACGGCCGAGGCAAGAAGACCCTGCTTGTCGTGAGAGACGACTAATAGGTAGGAGTCGAGAGGTGAAGAATGTATGTGTGTGTGCGTATGTGCGTGTTTGTGTGTGTGAGTGTATGTGTGTGTGCGTGTGTGCGTGCATGTGTGCGTGTGTGTGTGAGTGTGTGTGTATGTGTGTGTCCGTTCGGCTTGCCGAGATAAGAACACGGCCGTGGCAAGAAGTCCCTGCCTGTCGTAAGAGGAGAATAATGGGTAGGAGTCGAGAGGTGAAGAGTGTGTGCGTGTGCGTGTGCGTGTGCGGGTGTGTGTGTGTGTGTGTCCGTTTGGCTTGCAGAGATAAGAACACGGCCGTGGCAAGAAGTCCCTGCCTGTCGTAAGAGGCGACTAATGAATAGGAGTCGAGAGGTGAAGAGTGTATGTGTCTTTGTGTGTGTGCGTGTGTTTTTGCGTGTGTGAGTATGTGTGTATATTTGTGTGTGTGTCAGTTTGGCTTGCAGAGATAAGAATACGGCCGAGGCAAGAAGGCCCTGAATGTCGTAAGAGGCGACTTATGGGTAGGAGTCGAGAGGTTAAGAGTGTATGTGTGTGTGTAAGTGTGAGTGTGTGTGTGTCCGTTCGGCTTGCAGAGATAAGAACACGGCCGAGGCAAGAAGACCCTGCCTGTCGTGAGAGACGACTAATAGGTAGGAGTCGAGAGGTGAAGAATGTATGTGTGTGTGCGTATGTGCGTGTTTGTGTGTGTGAGTGTATGTGTGTGTGCGTGTGTGCGTGCGTGTGTGCATGTGTGTGTGAGTGTGTGTGTATGTGTGTGTCCGTTCGGCTTGCAGAGATAAGAACACGGCCGTGGCAAGAAGTCCCTGCCTGTCGTAAGAGGAGAATAATGGGTAGGAGTCGAGAGGTGAAGAGTGTGTGCGTGTGAGTGTGCGTGTTCGTGTGTGTGTGTGCGTGTGTGTGTGTGTCCGTTCGGCTTGCAGATATAAGAACACGGCCGTGGCAAGAAGTCCCTGCCTGTCGTAAGAGGAGAATAATGGGTAGGAGTCGAGAGGTGAAGAGTGTATGTGTGTGTGTGCGTGTGTGCGTACGTGTGTGAGTGTATGTGTGTGTGTGTGTGTGAGTGTGTGTGTGTCCGTTCGGCTTGCAGAGATAAGAACACGGCAGTGGCAAGAAGTCCCTGCCTGTCGTAAGAGGAGAATAATGGGTAGGAGTCGAGAGGTGAAGAGTGTGTGCGTGTGAGTGTGCGTGTGCGTGTGTGTGTGCGTGTGTGTGTGTGTCCGTTCGGCTTGCAGAGATAAGAACACGGCCGTGGCAAGAAGTCCCTGCCTGTCGTAAGAGGAGAATAATGGGTAGGAGTCGAGAGGTGAAGAGTGTATGTGTGTGTCTGCGTGTGTGCGTACGTGTGTGAGTGTGTGTGTGATTGTGTGTATGTGTCAGTGTGTGTGTGTCCGGTCGGCTCGCAGAGATAAGAACACGGCCGTGGCAGGAAGGCCCTGCCTGTCGTAAGAGGCGACTAATGGGTAGGAGTCGAGAGGTGAAGAGTGTATGTGTGTGTGTGCGTGTGTGCGTGTGTGTGTTCGTGTGTGAGTATGTGTGTGTGTCCGGTCGGCTCGCAGAGATGAGAAGACGGCCGTGGCAAGAAGGCCCTGCCTGTCGTAAGAGGCGACTAATGGGTAGGAGTCGAGAGGTGAAGAGTGTATGTGTGTGTGCCTGTGTGCGTGTATTTGTGTGTGCGTGTGTGTGTGTGTGCGTGTGTGTGTGTCTCCGTTCGGCTTGCAGAGATAAGAACACGGTTGAGGCAAGAAGGCCCTGCCTGTCGTAAGAGGCGACTAACAGGTAGGAGTCGAGAGGTGAAGAATATATGTGTGTGTGCGTGTGTGCGTGTGTGTGTGTGTGTGTGTGTGTGTATGTGTGTGTGCGTGTGTGCATGCGTGTGTGCGTGTGCGTGTGCGTGTGTGCGTGCGTGTGTGCGTGTGTGTGTGTGTGTTTCTGAGTGTGTGTGTGTGTATGTGTATGTGTGTGTGTATGTCCCTTCGGCTCGCAGAGATAAGAACACGGCC
>NW_027311932.1:150000-172500 GCF_040954645.1 Diabrotica undecimpunctata | reverse complement strand
GTGC
Source organism: Diabrotica undecimpunctata (assembly GCF_040954645.1). NCBI lineage: Eukaryota > Metazoa > Arthropoda > Insecta > Coleoptera > Chrysomelidae > Diabrotica > Diabrotica undecimpunctata. The sequence continues at coordinate 172,496 of NW_027311932.1, read as the reverse complement.
GTGCGTGTGTGTGTGGGTGTGTGTGTGAGTGTGTGTGTCCGTTCGGCACACAGAGATAAGAACTCGACTGTGGCAAGTAGTCCCTGCCTGTTGTAAGAGGAGAATAATGGGTAGGAGTCGAGAGGTGAAGAGTGTATGTGTGTGTGTGTGCGTGCGTGTTTAAGTGTGTGTGTATGTGTGTGTGTGAGTGTGTGTGAGTGTGTGTGTGTGCGGTCGGCTCGCAGAGATAAGAACACAGCCGTCGCAAGAAGGCCCTGCCTGTCGTAAGAGGCGAGTAATAAGTAGGATTCGAGAGGTGAAGAGTGTATGTGTGTGTGTGTGCGAGTGTGCGTGTGTGTGTGCGTGTGTGAGTATGTGTGTGTGTTAGTTCGGCTTGCAGAAATAAGAACACGACCGAGGCAAGAAGGCCCTGCCTATCGTAAGATGCGACTAATAGGTAGGAGTCGAGAGGTGAAGAGTGAATGTGTGTGTGCGTGTGTGCGTGTGTGTGTGCGTGTGTGAGTAGGTGTGTGTGTCCGTTCGGCTTGCAGTGATAAGAACACGGCCAAGGCAAGAAGGCCCTGCCTGTCGTAAGAGGCGACTCATAGGTAGGAGTCGAGAGGTGAAGAATGTATGTGTGTGTGCGTGTGTGCGTGTTTGTGTGTGTGTGAGTGTATGTGTGTGTGCGTGTGTGCGTGCGTGTGTGTGTGTGTGTTTGTGAGTGTGTGTGTATGTGTGTGTGTCCCTTCGGCTCGCAGAGATAAGTAAACAGCCGTGGCAAGAAGGCGATGCAAATCGTACGGGGCGACTAATGGGTAGGAGTCGGGAGGTGAAGAGTGGGCGACTAATAAGTAGGAGGCGAATGGTGAAAAGTGTATGTGCGTGTGTGCGTGTGTGCGTGTGTGTGTGCGTGTGAGCGTGCGTGTGTGTGTGAGTGTGTGTGTATGTCCGTTCGGCTCGCAGAGATAAGAACATGGCCGTGGCAAGAAGGCCCTGCCTGTCGTAAAGGGCGACTAATGGGTAGGAGTCGAGAGGTGAAGAGTGTATGTGTGTGTGTACGTGTGTGCGTGTGTGTGTGCGTGTGTGAGTATGTGTGTGTGTCCGTTCGGCTTGCAGAGATAAGAATACGTCCGTGGCAAGAAGTCCCTGAATGTCGTAAGAGGCGACTAATGGGTAGGAGTCGAGAGGTTAAGAGTGTATGTGTGTGTGTGTCCGTTCGGCTTGCAGAGATAAGAACACGGCCGAGGCAAGAAGACCCTGCCTGTCGTAATAGGAGAATAATGGGTAGGAGTCGAGAGGTGAAGAGTGTATGTGTGTGTGTTTGCGTGTGTGCGTACGTGTGTGAGTGTGTGTGTGAATGTGTGTGTGTGTCAGTGTGTGTGTGTCCGTTCGGCTCTCAGAGATTAGAATACGGCCGAGGCAATAAGTCCATGCCTGTCGTAAGATGCGACTAATGGGTAGGAGTCGAGAGGTGAAGAGTGTATTTGTGTGTGTGTGCGTGTGTGCGTGTGTGTGTGCGTGGGTGCGTGTGTGCGTGTGTGTGTGAGTGTGTGTGTGTATGTGTGTGTCCGTTCGGCTTGCAGAGATAAGAACACGGCCGAGGCAAGAAGACCCTGCCTGTCGTGAGAGACGACTAATAGGTAGGAGTCGAGAGGTGAAGAATGTATGTGTGTGTGCGTATGTGCGTGTTTGTGTGTGTGAGTGTATGTGTGTGTGCGTGTGTGCGTGTGTGCGTGCGTATGTGCGTGTGTGTGTGAGTGTGTGTGTATGTGTGTGTCCGTTCGGCTTGCAGAGATAAGAACACGGCCGTGGCAAGAAGTCCCTGCCTGTCGTAAGAGGAGAATAATGGGTAGGAGTCGAGAGGTGAAGAGTGTGTGCGTGTGCGTGTGCGTGTGCGTGTGTGTGTGCGTGTGTGTGTGTCCGTTCGGCTTGCAGAGATAAGAACACGGCCGTGGCAAGAAGTCCCTGCCTGTCGTAAGAGGAGAATAATGGGTAGGAGTCGAGAGGTGAAGAGTGTATGTGTGTGTGCGTGTGTGCGTACGTGTGTGAGTGTATGTGTGAATGTGTGTGTGTGTGTGTTAGTGTGTGTGTCCGGTCGGCTCGCAGAGATAATAACACGGCCGTGGCAAGAAGTCCATGCCTGTCGTAATAGGAGAATAATGGGTAGGAGTCGAGAGGTGAAGAGTGTATGTGTCTTTGTGTGTGTGCGTGGTTTTTGCGTGTGTGAGTATGTGTGTTTAGTTGTGTGTGTGTGTCCGTTTGGCTTGCAGAGATAAGAATACGGCCCAGGCAAGAAGGCCCTGCCTGTCGTAAGAGGCGACTAATGGGTAGGAGTCGAGAGGTGGAGAGTGTGTGTGTATGCGTGTGTGTGTGTGTCCGTTCGGCTTGCAGAGATAAGAACACGGCCGTGGCAAGAAGTCCCTGCCTGTCGTAATAGGAGAATAATGGGTAGGAGTCGAGAGGTGAAGAGTGTATGTGTGTGTGCGTGTGTGCGTACGTGTGTGTGTGTGTTAATGTGTGTGTGTGTGTCAGTGTGTGTGTGTCCGTTCGGCTCGCAGAGATTAGAATACGGCCGAGGCAATAAGTCCATGCCTGTCGTAAGATGCGACTAATGGGTAGGAGTCGAGGGGTTAAGAGTGTATTTGTGTGTGTGTGCGTGTGTGCGTGTGTGTGTGCGTAGGTGCGTGTGTGTGTGTAAGTATGTGTGTGTCCGTTCGGCTCGCAGAGATAAGAACACGGCCGTGGCAAGAAGTCCCTGCCTGTCGTAAGAGGCGACTAATGAATAGGAGTCGAGAGGTGAAGAGTGTATGTGTCTTTGTGTGTGTGCGTGTATTTGTGCGTGTGTGAGTATATGTCTGTATTTGTGTGTGTGTCCGTTTGGCTTGCAGAGATAAGAATACGGCCGAGGCAAGAAGGCCCTCTCTCTTGTAAGGGGCGACTAATAGGTAGGAGTCGAAAGGTGAATAGTGTATGTGTGTGTGTGTGCGTGTGTGGGTATGTGTGTGTTTGTGCGTGTGTAAGTGTGTGTGTGTGTATGTATGTGTGTGTCCATTCGGCTCGCAGAGATTAGAATACGGCCGAGGCAATAAGTCCATGCCTGTCGTAAGATGCGACTAATGGGTAGGAGTCGAGAGGTGAAGAGTGTATTTGTGTGTGTGTGCGTGTGTGCGTGTGTGTGTGCGTGGGTGCGTGTGTGCGTGTGTGTGTGAGTGTGTGTGTGTATGTGTGTGTCCGTTCGGCTTGCAGAGATAAGAACACGGCCGAGGCAAGAAGACCCTGCCTGTCGTGAGAGACGACTAATAGGTAGGAGTCGAGAGGTGAAGAATGTATGTGTGTGTGCGTATGTGCGTGTTTGTGTGTGTGAGTGTATGTGTGTGTGCGTGTGTGCGTGTGTGCGTGCGTATGTGCGTGTGTGTGTGAGTGTGTGTGTATGTGTGTGTCCGTTCGGCTTGCAGAGATAAGAACACGGCCGTGGCAAGAAGTCCCTGCCTGTCGTAAGAGGAGAATAATGGGTAGGAGTCGAGAGGTGAAGAGTGTGTGCGTGTGCGTGTGCGTGTGCGTGTGTGTGTGCGTGTGTGTGTGTCCGTTCGGCTTGCAGAGATAAGAACACGGCCGTGGCAAGAAGTCCCTGCCTGTCGTAAGAGGAGAATAATGGGTAGGAGTCGAGAGGTGAAGAGTGTATGTGTGTGTGTGCGTGTGTGCGTACGTGTGTGAGTGTATGTGTGAATGTGTGTGTGTGTGTGTTAGTGTGTGTGTCCGGTCGGCTCGCAGAGATAATAACACGGCCGTGGCAAGAAGTCCATGCCTGTCGTAATAGGAGAATAATGGGTAGGAGTCGAGAGGTGAAGAGTGTATGTGTCTTTGTGTGTGTGCGTGTGTTTTTGCGTGTGTGAGTATGTGTGTTTATTTGTGTGTGTGTGTCCGTTTGGCTTGCAGAGATAAGAATACGGCCCAGGCAAGAAGGCCCTGCCTGTCGTAAGAGGCGACTAATGGGTAGGAGTCGAGAGGTGGAGAGTGTGTGTGTATGCGTGTGTGTGTGTGTCCGTTCGGCTTGCAGAGATAAGAACACGGCCGTGGCAAGAAGTCCCTGCCTGTCGTAATAGGAGAATAATGGGTAGGAGTCGAGAGGTGAAGAGTGTATGTGTGTGTGTGCGTGTGTGCGTACGTGTGTGTGTGTGTGTGAATGTGTGTGTGTGTCAGTGTGTGTGTGTCCGTTCGGCTCGCAGAGATTAGAATACGGCCGAGGCAATAAGTCCATGCCTGTCGTAAGATGCGACTAATGGGTAGGAGTCGAGGGGTTAAGAGTGTATTTGTGTGTGTGTGCGTGTGTGCGTGTGTGTGTGCGTAGGTGCGTGTGTGTGTGTAAGTATGTGTGTGTCCGTTCGGCTCGCAGAGATAAGAACACGGCCGTGGCAAGAAGTCCCTGCCTGTCGTAAGAGGCGACTAATGAATAGGAGTCGAGAGGTGAAGAGTGTATGTGTCTTTGTGTGTGTGCGTGTATTTGTGCGTGTGTGAGTATATGTCTGTATTTGTGTGTGTGTCCGTTTGGCTTGCAGAGATAAGAATACGGCCGAGGCAAGAAGGCCCTCTCTCTTGTAAGGGGCGACTAATAGGTAGGAGTCGAAAGGTGAATAGTGTATGTGTGTGTGTGTGCGTGTGTGGGTATGTGTGTGTTTGTGCGTGTGTAAGTGTGTGTGTGTGTATGTATGTGTGTGTCCATTCGGCTCGCAGAGATTAGAATACGGCCGAGGCAATAAGGTCATGCCTGTCTTAAGAGGCGACTAATGGATAGGAGTCGAAAGGTGGAGAGTGTATATGTGTGTGTGCGCGTGTGTGCGTGCGTGTGTGTGCGTGTTCTTGTATGTGTGTGAGTGAGTGGGTGTGTGTCCGGTCGGCTCGCAGAGATAAAAACATGGCCGTGGCAGGAAGGACCTGCCTATCGTAAGAGGCGACTAATGGGTAGGAGTGGAGGGTGAAGAGTGTATGTGTGTGTGTGTGTGTGCGTGTGTGCGTGTGCGTGTGTGCGTTCGTCTTGCAGAGATAAGAACACGACCGTGGCAAGAAGTCCCTGCGTTTCGAAAGAGAAGAATAATGGGTAGGAGTCGAGAGGTGAAGAGTGTATATGTGTGTGTGCGCGTGTGTGCGTTCGTGTGTGTGCGTGTTCTTGTATGTGTGTGTGTGAGTGTGTGTGTGTCCGGTCGGCTCGCAGAGATAAGAACATGGCCGTGGCAGGAAGGCCCTGCCTGTCGTAAGAGGAGAATAATGGGTAGGAGTGGAGGGTGAAGAGTGTATGTGTGTGTGTGTGTGTGCGTGTGTGCGTGTGCGTGTGTGCGTTCGTCTTGCAGAGATAAGAACACGACCGTGGCAAGAAGTCCCTGCGTTTCGAAAGAGAAGAATAATGGATAGCAGTCGAAAGGTGGAGAGTGTATATGTGTGTGGGCGCGTGTGTGCGTGCGTGTGTGTGCGTGTTCTTGTATGTGTGTGTGTGAGTGTGTGTGTGTCCGGTCGGCTCGCAGAGATAAGAACATGGCCGTGGCAGGAAGGCCCTGCCTGTCGTAAGAGGAGAATAATGGGTAGGAGTCGAGAGGTGAAGAGTGTATGTGTGTGTGTGTGTGTGTGCGTGTGTGCGTGTGTGGGCGTGTGTGAGTGTGTGTGTATGTGTGTGTCCGTTTGGCTTGCAGAGATAAGAATACGGCCGAGGCCAGAAGGCTCTGCCTCTTGTAAGGGTCGACTAATAAGTAGGAGTCGAGAGGTGAAGAGTGTATGTGTGTGTGTGCGTGTGTGCGTGTGAGTGTGCGTGTGTGAGTATGTGTGTGTGTCCGTTCGGCTTGCAGAGATAAGAACACGGCCGTGGCAAGTAGTCCTTGCCTGTCGTAAGAGGGGAATAATGGGTAGGAGTCGAGAGGTGAAGAGTGTATGTGTGTGTGTGTGTGTGTGTGCGTGTGTGCGTGTGTGGGCGTGTGTGAGTGTGTATGTGTGTGTTCGTTTGGCTTGCAGAGATAAGAATACGGCCGAGGCCAGAAGGCTCTGCCTCTTGTAAGGGTCGACTAATAAGTAGGAGTCGAGAGGTGAAGAGTGTATGTGTGTGTGTGCGTGTGTGCGTGTGTGTGTGCGTGTGTGTGTGCGTGTGTGAGTATGTGTGTGTGTTAGTTTGGCTTGCAGAGATGAGAACACGACCGCGGCAAGAAGGCCCTGCTTATCGTAAGAGGCGACTAAAAGTTAGGAGTCGAGAGGTGAAGAGTGTATGTGTGTGTGCGTGTGTGCGTGTGTGTGTGTTTGTGCGTGTGTGAGTGTGTGTGTATAAGTGTGTGTGTCCGTTCGGCTTGCAGAGATATGAATACGGCCGGGGCAAGAAGGCCCTGCCTCTCGTAAGAGGCGACCAAAAGGGAGGAGTCGAGAGGTGAATAGTGTATGTGTGTGTGTGTGACTGTGTGTTTTTGTCCGCTCGGCTCGCAGAGATAAGATTACGGCCGTGGCAAGAAGGCCCTGCCTGTCTTAAGAGGCGGCTAATGGATAGGTGTCGAGAGGTGGAGAGTGTGTGCGTGTGCGTGTACGTGTGCGTGGGTGCGTGTGTGTGCGTGTGTGCGTGTGTGTGTGTGTGAGTGTGTGTGTGTCCGTTCGGCTCGCAGAGATAAGAACACGGCCGTGGCAAGAAGTCCCTGAATGTCGTAAGAGGCGACTAATGGGTAGGAGTCGAGAGGTGAAGCGTGTATGTGTGTGTATGTGTGTTTGCGAGTGTGTGTGTGTGTGTCCGTTTGGCTCGCAGAGATAAGAACACGTCCGTAGCAAGAAGGCCCTGCCTGTCGTAAGAGGCGACTAATGGATAGGAGTCGAGAGGTGGAGAGTGTGTGCGTGTACGTGTGCGTGCGTGTTTAAGTGTGTGTGTATGTAAGTGTGTGAGTTTGTGTGAGTGTGTGTGTGTGCGGTCGGCTCGCAGAGATAAGAACACAGCCGTGGCAAGAAGGCCCTGCCTGTCGTAAGAGGCGAGTAATACGTAGGAGTCGAGAGGTGAAGAGTGTATGTGTGTGTGTGCGTGTGTGCGTACGTGTGTGAGTGTGTGTGTGAATGTGTGTGTGTGTCAGTGTGTGTGTGTCCGTTCGGCTCGCAGAGATTAGAATACGGCCGAGGCAATAAGTCCATGCCTGTCGTAAGATGCGACTAATGGGTAGGAGTCGAGAGGTGAAGAGTGTATTTGTGTGTGTGTGCGTGTGTGCGTGTGTGTGTGCGTGTGTGCGTGTGTGCGTGCGTGTGTGCGTGTGTGTGTGAGTGTGTGTGTGTATGTGTGTGTCCGTTCGGCTTGCAGAGATAAGAACACGGCCGTGGCAAGAAGTCCCTGCCTGTCGTAAGAGGAGAATAATGGGTAGGAGTCGAGAGGTGAAGAGTGTGTGCGTGTGCGTGTGCGTGTGCGTGTGCGTGTGTGTGTGCGTGTGTGTGTGTCCGTTCGGCTTGCAGAGATAAGAACACGGCCGTGGCAAGAAGTCCCTGCCTGTCGTAAGAGGAGAATAATGGGTAGGAGTCGAGAGGTGAAGAGTGTATGTGTATGTGCGTGTGTGCGTACGTGTGTGAGTGTGTGTGTGTGAATGTGTGTGTGTGTCAGTGTGTGTGTGTCCGGTCGGCTCGAAGAGATAATAACACGGCCGTGGCAAGAAGTCCCTGCCTTTCGTAATAGGAGAATAATGGGTAGGAGTCGAGAGGTGAAGAGTGTATGTGTCTTTGTGTGTGTGCGTGTGTTTTTGCGTGTGTGAGTATGTGTGTTTATTTGTGTGTGTGTGTCCGTTTGGCTTGCAGAGATAAGAATACGGCCCAGGCAAGAAGGCCCTGCCTGTCGTAAGAGGCGACTAATGGGTAGGAGTCGAGAGGTGGAGAGTGTGTGTGTATGCGTGTGTGTGTGTGTGTCCGTTCGGCTTGCAGAGATAAGAACACGGCCGTGGCAAGAAGTCCCTGCCTGTCGTAATAGGAGAATAATGGGTAGGAGTCGAGAGGTGAAGAGTGTATGTGTGTGTGTGCGTGTGTGCGTACGTGTGTGAGTGTGTGTGTGAATGTGTGTGTGTGTCAGTGTGTGTGTGTCCGTTCGACTCGCAGAGATTAGAATACGGCCGAGGCAATAAGTCCATGCCTGTCGTAAGATGCGACTAATGGGTAGGAGTCGAGGGGTTAAGAGTGTATTTGTGTGTGTGTGCGTGTGTGCGTGTGTGTGTGCGTAGGTGCGTGTGTGTGTGTAAGTATGTGTGTGTCCGTTCGGCTCGCAGAGATAAGAACACGGCCGTGGCAAGAAGTCCCTGCCTGTCGTAAGGGGCGACTAATGAATAGGAGTCGAGAGGTGAAGAGTGTATGTGTCTTTGTGTGTGTGCGTGTATTTGTGCGTGTGTGAGTATATGTCTGTATTTGTGTGTGTGTCCGTTTGGTTTGCAGAGATAAGAATACGGCCGAGGCAAGAAGGCCCTCTCTCTTGTAAGGGGCGACTAATAGGTAGGAGTCGAAAGGTGAATAGTGTATGTGTGTGTGTGTGTGTGTGTGCGTGTGTGGGTATGTGTGTGTTTGTGCGTGTGTAAGTGTGTGTGTGTGTATGTATGTGTGTCCATTCGGCTCGCAGAGATTAGAATACGGTCGAGGCAAGAAGGTCATGCCTGTCTTAAGAGGCGACTAATGGATAGGAGTCGAAAGGTGGAGAGTGTATATGTGTGTGTGCGCGTGTGTGCGTGCGTGTGTGTGCGTGTTCTTGTATGTGTGTGTGTGAGTGGGTGTGTGTCCGGTCGGCTCGCAGAGATAAAAACATGGCCGTGGCAGGAAGGCCCTGCCTATCGTAAGAGGCGACTAATGGGTAGGAGTCGAGGGTGAAGAGTGTATGTGCGTGTGTGTGTGCGTGTGTGCGTGTGCGTGTGTGCGTTCGTCTTGCAGAGATAAGAACACGACCGTGGCAAGAAGTCCCTGCCTTTCGAAAGAGAAGAATAATGGGTAGGAGTCGAGAGGTGAAGAGTGTATATGTGTGTGTGCGCGTGTGTGCGTTCGTGTGTGTGTGTGTTCTTGTATGTGTGTGTGTGAGTGTGTGTGTGTCCGGTCGGCTCGCAGAGATAAGAACATGGCCGTGGCAGGAAGGCCCTGCCTGTCGTAAGAGGCGACTAATGGGTAGGAGTCGAGAGGTGAAGAATGTATGTGTGTGTGCGTGTGTGCGTGTGTGTGTGCGTGTGTGAGTGTGTGTGTATGTGTGTGTGTCCGTCTGGCTTGCAGAGGTAAGAATACGGCAAAGGCAAGAAGACCCTACCAGTTGTAAGGGCGACTAATAGGTAGGAGTCGAGAGGTGAAGAGTGTATGTGTGTGTGTGCGTGTGTGCGTGTGTGTGTGCGTGTGTGAGTATGTGTGTGTGTGTGTCCGTTCGGCTTGCAGAGATAAGAACACGGCCGTGGCAAGAAGTCCCTGCCTGTCGTAAGAGGAGAATAATGGGTAGGAGTCGAGAGGTGAAGAGTGTATGTGTGTGTGTGTGTGTGTGCGTGTGTGCGTGTGTGGGCGTGTGTGAGTGTGTGTGTATGTGTGTGTCCGTTTGGCTTGCAGAGATAAGAATACGGCCGAGGCCAGAAGGCCCTGCCTCTTGTAAGGGTCGACTAATAAGTAGTAGTCGAGAGGTGAAGAGTGTATGTGTGTGTGTGCGTGTTTGTGTGTGTGTGAGTGTATGTGTGTCTGCGTGTGTGCGTGTGTGTATGCGTGTGTGAGTATGTGTGTGTGTGTCAGTTCGGCTTGCAGAGATGAAAACACGACCGAGGCAAGAAGGCCCTGCCAATCGTAAGAGGCGACTAATAGGTAGGAGTCAAGAAAATATGTGGCGTACAAAACCGAATCTATATAAAAAAATTACAAAATGTACCAAATATAAATCAGACGTACACCCGGAAAGAAAAGTACTATACGGTGACAGTCTGGGAATGGCTCGCGGCTAGACAAAACAGTGGAGATTGTCGTGCGGTCCACAAAACAAAAAAATCCGAAGTTATATCAGGGGCGCCAGGTAAATTGGCCCACAGCCTTCCCTACGTTATTATTCAATAAACCACCAACTTACCAATAGGTTTACTACTAAAATACTAAGTAACAGTATACAACCTGAATAAATAAAAAAATAAATGAAATTGTCAGATTAGAATTTAGTCAATTTTAATAAATAGATTCCCAAGATAGTTGAAAATAAATACATACATATTACATATTACAATATTATTTAACTTTACCATAGGCTTAATAAAAAAATAATATAAAAATGCGGCTTCTGCTTGCCTAACAAAAATTCATAAGTTATTTCTATTTAACAGAACAAAATGAAAGGTAGGACGTATCAAAAGTACCGGACGCTAAGGGGTGTGCGGTTCAATACCAACCAAAAAAAAAAATAATTAACGCAAATAGGACACCACGTGAGCTCAAGTGCGTGCGCAGAAAATAATATAAAAAAATAAATCTCAAATATATAACCCCCCCTTAGACGCAGTTTACAAAATTAAAATAGGTATGTGTAAATATTGAATTAATAAAATAAACCGCAAATTATCTTTAAAAAAATCTGTAAAGTATTTGTAAATATGAAAATAAAAACTAACAGCAAATAATCTTTAAAAAAAAACTATTGTATTCCGCAAACCAAATTAGACGGCGCTTAAATCTTCCATTGAAAATTAATTATCCATCCATACCTCGAATTTTCATATACTTCACCGCGTGGAATTCCAGTTATAGTTCAGCGTGTCTTCAATCCAAAATCCCATACGATTGCCGATGTACATAGACTTGTGTGACAATGTTGAAAAGTTGAAAATTACAGCCAGACGGAAAAATACGAAGAAGAAGAAGCAGAAAAAAAACAAACAAACCAACCAACCCTGAAGCAAGAAAACATTAATTACCATCTGTGTCTAAAATAATTATTTGGAAATAAATATATTGATTTTAACACTTTGTTTATCTGCCTTTTGGCGATAATGGAGCAATACAAAAAAACTTGTCTCCGAACTTGAATGTATGAAAACTGATAAAAATGTGAATAGCTTTTTAGAGATGGGATAAAAAAATAACTACAACTTTTTAATTAATTAAAAACGAAATGTTCTAACACTCACCCTTCTTAGCCAGATTAGGGGTTTGAAATATCCCAAATTGGACCGAAGCGTAGCCGGCTATTTGGACTCGTGATTAAGGCTAATTTCTTGATCTAAATACGACTCCCGGTATTCACGTGTACTGTAGATCCGCTTTTTTAGCGAAATTGTGGATATTCCAAAAAAAAACCCTTCCACGAAGGCAGCAAATCCCCTTGAATATCCACACGGTTCGGACTAGTCCAGATCCCACATGGAACAGCAGCAAAAGCAAAAAACAAAATGCCGTTTTTAATCTAGCCCAACCTTTCAGTTACACCGTCAAACCTGGAATCACTTTCTTTCCGTCGTCTTTCCGAACACTTGACAACTTGACACACGGAGGTCACCGAATAATACCGAGATTCAAAAATTTCAATTTTATGATCCCAATTCTTCCAAGATAACTCTAGAAAGAACGATCTAAATTAGTTTCTTCACAAAAAAGAGGACGTGTTCCCTTAACTTCAGCACAATTTGCCAGACATTACCCCTATTTAAAAATTACTAATTTTATTGCTTGTAATATATTATAGGCAACCGCTCTTACACGTCCTGAATTATTTAAATTTTGATAAAATAGAGGTGGGACTTTCTACTTTAAATTTGGAACGTAACAACACCTCCCTTTCCCAGAGGAAAATTTACGAGGAAAAACTAGACGAAGAAAATTTTCCCTCGCGCTAGCGACGCACTACCTAAACTCCGAGCGAAGTCCACAACACAATCATCATCCACACCGTCTTCACCATGCGCAAGTACTTGGACAACGAAAGACATACCAATCTCAAACCACACGCACAAAGCAACAACTTACTTACAACACTTACTCCACTTCCACACAACAGTCATCTCTCATCGTATGAGATCAAGTAGAATAGTTTCAAATTCCAACGTCAATCTGACAACACTGATTAGGTCGGTTACTGGATGTTGCCCTTATTCGCGACCTCCCAGCTCTGGGGCATCGCTAGTACTTCACTATACCTCGCATAACATGAGTCCATAAGAAACTCTCCACCATTCCACTCTTACTGATACTGCGAGAAACATCTACCGAAACAGTAGTGTAATTCCAATTGTTCATTAAAATAAAAATGAGATAGGTCTTCCAGAATTTAAATCCGTATACAACGAAATTTAGTGAATCATCCAAAACTAAGCTATTATCCAACAAGATTCACCAAAACATAATTATGTGGCTTCGAAAAAATCCCAATTAAATAGAATGGCTTACTAACATCAAAACTAATCCCAACGCCATATCATCGAAGACAACATATTTCTGACCAAACCTAAGTGACATTCAATTCCATAAATCAAAAGAAATTAAGGCTACCGCAACCCTACGACTTCGTATTGGCTACCTAACACAAAAAAAAACGAATCGGTTGACCATCCAAATACATCCTAAGAACCGATCATAGCCAACACTCAGTCATCCTTCACGGACACAACAAAAAAAAAATAAATACAACCAATTTCAGAAGAATTTACTTAGACTAGACAAAACTTTGCTAGTCCGTTCTACTCCGACCTAAATCCTATCGGGATCACCAGTCGGGTTACTAATCCTTAAATCCTTAATATTCCAAATACCTTGATCCTTGCCATTTTTATCCTCTAAACTATATGTCCAGGGGGAAACTTTCTTCTTCACGAAGTAGGGTCCTATCCATCTAGGAGCTAACTTTTTCGTGAAATATTTAGCGGCATCTGACAACACAAAATTTCTCCGCCATACTGACTGATGGGGCTGAAATTCCTCTGGACGTCTCCGTAGATTATAGGTCTTCTCACACTTAGCCGAAGCTTTATCTAAACGTTTTCTAACATCAACAAATAATTCCTGGAGTCCACGCGATCGATTATATCCCATTTTAGCTACTTCGTCCTCCGGGTCTCCGAGTTTGTCCTTTCGGGAAAAATCTCGTCCATCCACTACCATCTTCCGACCGAAATTTATGAAGTAGGGATCTTGACCAGTCGACTCGTGGTATGCAGTGCGCGTAGCACATGCTAGTTTGGCCAAATTTTCATCCCACTTCCTATGGTTGTCAGCTATATAAGTTGCCATCATTGTTTTAAGGGTTCGGTTATAGCGTTCAGATGGATTGCACTGTGGATGATACAACGCATTATAACGAACTGAGACACCATAGGTTTCCATCATTTTCTTGAAAATACCCGAAGTATACTGGACACCATTATCACATAGTAACAGACGTGGAACTCCAAATACGAGAAAAACTTCTTCTTCTATTTTCTTAACGACATGCACGGCTTTTGAGGATCGCAACGGAAATACCAAAGAAAATTTACTAAACACATCCATTACCACTAAGATAAACTTATAGCCTTGAGTTGATCTTGGGAAAGGTCCCATAAGATCGGTTGCTACTATCTTCCATGGTTGAGTAGCTTTAGGTTGAGGAGTCATAAAGCCTTTGGGCTTACCTTGTTCCACCTTATGCATGGCACACAGTGAGCAACGTCCAACGTAACGAGACACATCACTCCGCAGTTTCGGCCAAAAATACTTCTCGTTAATACGCTTATAAGTTTTCAGGATCCCCATATGACCTGCTAAAGGACTATCATGACACAACTTCAGCACTTCCAATCGTTGACCCTTAGGAACGACTTCCTTCCAATTGTCCACTTCCTCGACCAAAAATCCATGACTGGGACGGATGTATTTATAAAGTTTGCCACCAGACATTCTCCACTGAGGATACTTCAAGGGATTAGACTCGATTTTTCTACAAAGTTTATCATACCAACTATCACCACTAGGAAGCGGTACAACCTCTTCAACCATATCAAGCACGGGAACTGACCGAGATAACAAATCGGGGACAACATGTTCTTTTCCTTTCCGATGCACAATCTTAAAGTCATATTGTTGCAATCTTACCGCCCATCGAGCTAATCTTCCAGTAGGATCCTTCAAATTTTGAAGCCATACGAGGGATGCGTGATCAGTCACGACCGTAAACGGAACACCCTCCAAATAAGGACGCAGTTTTTCGACTGCCCATAACACAGCTAAACATTCCCGTTCCGTCGTGGAAAAATTCCTTTCTTGACGCGTTAGTGATCTGCTCAGGAAACTAATTACTTCGTCACCATCCGGGCCTGGCTGCAATAACACGGCGCCCACTCCATATCCTGAGGCATCACATTGGACAACAAAAGGCAAATTGTAGTCAGGACAATTAAGTATCGGAGCAGAAACTAGACATTCTTTTATTTTCTGAAAAGATTCTTCACAACTCGGGGTCCAATTGAATTTTCTTCCTTTCTTCAATATCGCTGTAATTGGAGCTAGTAGTGTCGCAAAGGAAGGAATAAATCTTCGATACCAGGAAAATGTGCCTATGATGCTACGAACTTCCTTGACGGATGTGGGTGTTGGGATACGTAGCATAGCCTTGACCTTATCACCATCAACATGTAGTCCATTCCTATCAACCACATGACCCAAATACTTTAGTTCCGGTCTACAAAATTGACATTTATCCCAGCTAACGGTTAACTTAGCTTCTCTCAAGCGTCTAAAGACTTCCTCTAAGATCGTTACATGTTCTTCAATAGACGACGTCACGATGACCACGTCATCCAAGTAAGTAAAAACATAGGGTTCCAACTCCGGACCGAGGACACGATCTATCAACCTCTGCCATGTAGCCGGGGCATTATGTAATCCAAAAGGCATTCTGCAAAACTGAAAAAGACCTCGACCAGGAACCGTAAAAGCAGTATAAGGCCTGGAAGCCTTAGCAACAGGTACCTGCCAATACGCCGACTTAATGTCTATGGTGGAAAGATAATGCGCGTTCTTCAATTTATTTAAAATATTAGAGATGTACGGTAATGGGTAGCCATCCCTCTCTGTTACGGCATTAAGCTTTCGATAGTCTACGCAGAACCTCCATTTTGGTTCTCCACCTTCTGGAACCTTTTTTTTCACCAAGAGAATCGGGGACGACCAAGCACTATTCGATCGCTCCACTACTCCTTTCGCCAACATATCTTCTAGCTCTTTATCAATATGGCTTTGGATTACTGGGGATACAGGATAGTAACGTTGTTTTATGGGTGCAGATTTACAAACAATCACATGCTCAGTGACATCAGTACAACCAAGAGAAGTGCCCATTAGTTCACGACTTCTATTAATAACTTCATCCAATTGCGACTTCTCTGCATCGGTCAAAGTAGTTTGACCTCGGAGATGATCCACTGAACCTACCATTGCTGGAGCGTCCGAAAAATACCATTCGTTATGCCTCAAATCTGGAACGATACCCATAACACGCCAAAAATCAGATCCTAAAATCAGAATGTGCGGTACGTCCAAAATAACTAATACTGGCAAGACACGCAAGCGATCCCTAACCATGAAAGGTACTAAACATTCCCCCAACGATTCACACATCTGACCATTCGCCACTCTACAAACGGTCTTCTTCGAAGTATCCAACTCTAAACCCAAGTTTTGTAAAAATTTCCAACCAGTTCTTCCTACAATGGTCTTTGAAGCACCAGAATCCAATAATCCCAGAATTTCCTTTCCTAAGACTTTAACTTTCAAATATGGACGTTCATCTCCTTCGGAATGATGTAAAATAAAGTCTAAAATAGGACGTAGGTTGGTCGAGTCAACGTCGGCAACACCTCTTCGACCAGTTAGGTGCGCTTCCTTCCGTTTCCCGAATTACACGAAGGACAAGTCCTGACTGTAAACCCTTCTTTCTTACACTTAAAACAGTGAACAGCCTCCTTCTTCATTAGACACCCTACTGCCTTATGGCCTGACTGATTACAACGATAACAGATTAAAGTCCTAAACTTTCCTCTAGCGGACTCCGATTCGGATGAAGCAACAGGACCCTCACTAACACTACTACAACTTTCAGCATCCACACTGATATAAGCTAGGTCCTTTTCCAAAGTATTCATTTTCCTACTATTCGGTTCAACATAGTTCCTAATACAATCACGTCTTTCCTCCATACTGCGACATAGAACACGAAGTTCCTCCAAGGTAGCTGGCAAAGGATCACGTAATCTATCTTGATAGAACGGATGCAAATTCCTAATAACTATAGACAATTTAACTTCCTCTGGAACATGACAACGCAAGCGATTAAAGTAACTATTCATTATTGCCAAGTAAACTCCAATAGTCTCAGACGAATGCTGAGTTCTCCTCCGAAGCTCTTCAAAAAGCGCTTCCCCATGGTGAGCTGACAGGTACTCCCTACGAAACTCTTCAACTAATTCAGCCCAACTCTCTACACGTAGACGAACATCTTTATAAAACTGATAGGCTTTATCCGAAAATAAATCTATACCTGATTCCAAAAGTATACTATCTGGTACATGACGAGCGAGACTCAATTCATTCACCATCTCAAAAAATGCAGAAATAGACATACCCCTAGCAGAACCTGAAAACTTTTCTATTCCCCATTTATGAGGAAGTATCATCCCAGAAGAAAAACTAGAGACAGACCCTGAAAGAACATTATTACCAGCTTGTGACATCGCTCCAGGAGAAGAAGCATGAACTTGTCCTACCCCTGCCTGAAAAGACTGATTTAAAACCGAAATCACATCGAGCGCTACTGGTACCGAACCAGATCCGATTGGATGCTGCTTATCATGTAAATCCTGTGACAACTTCAAAATCTCAGCAAGAAAGTCTGACTTAACAACCTGGGCTGCGTCTGCATCATCACCTGTTGGCAATACCATAAGATCAATTTATCCTGTGAAAAGGTGAATGGGTGCTCAGGATATCTAAAGCTTTCATTTGCTGCCTCACGACTAAGTGCATCAGACAGACTAGACCTCATAGACTCAACAGTGCCAGTAGACACTCCACGAATTTTGAGTTCATATTCCAGTTCCTCTTTCCTTAAGTAGTTGGGTACAAGTTTTCGCACCATCTTGCCAAAGTTCAAAATTTAAAAAAAATGTATCAACCGAAAGGAGCAAATATTCAAACAAAATCAAGATATAAGTAAAAATATTAACACACAGGTACAGTTTACTTTATTAATGGGAGCAAACCAAAAGCAAAATAAAAGTAATAGTCGCTTTATTCAATCTATAAAATTTTACAAAAGATTTTCAAAATTTCATTGTTTCAGAACAAATTACAAGTCACAACATAATCTCAAAAAAAGATTTTACATTCCCTAACATAAGTAAGTTAAACCACAATGTAGAACTTCGAAGTCCAACTTCTCAAAAAAATAAATTTGAACTCCAACTGAAATAGAAATATTTCAAAGTCCTAATATATCCATAATTCTTCTAAGTTCCACAACACCACTTCAAAGTATCTTCTTTTAAGTTCCATTTTTGGCTTCTTCTAACTTCACGTCACACAAAAAAAAACTAGTAAGCACTTCTTGGCATACACTTCCACTAAACACGAAGTTCTAAGACTACTACTAAGTGCAAAACCAGTGGTAAAGTAAATAAATCAAAGTTAGTCAATTAAAGCCCAAACACGTTAGGTTAACTAATTAAAAGGAATCTACACAAGGGGTTGACAAAAAAAAGGTTAATTAATTAAGGGCCCCACGTTGGGCGCCAAAATATGTGGCGTACAAAACCGAATCTATATAAAAAAATTACAAAATGTACCAAATATAAATCAGACGTACACCCGGAAAGAAAAGTACTATACGGTGACAGTCTGGGAATGGCTCGCGGCTAGACAAAACAGTGGAGATGGTCGTGCGGTCCACAAAACAAAAAAATCCGAAGTTATATCAGGGGCGCCAGGTAAATTGGCCCACAGCCTTCCCTACGTTATTATTCAATAAACCACCAACTTACCAATAGGTTTACTACTAAAATACTAAGTAACAGTATACAACCTGAATAAATAAAAAAATAAATGAAATTGTCAGATTAGAATTTAGTCAATTTTAATAAATAGATTCCTAAGATAGTTGAAAATAAATACATACATATTACATATTACAATATTATTTAACTTTACCATAGGCTTAATAAAAAAATAATATAAAAATGCGGCTTCTGCTTGCCTAACAAAAATTCATAAGTTATTTCTATTTAACAGAACAAAATGAAAGGTAGGACGTATCAAAAGTACCGGACGCTAAGGGGTGTGCGGTTCAATACCAACCAAAAAAAAAAATAATTAACGCAAATAGGACACCACGTGAGCTCAAGTGCGTGCGCAGAAAATAATATAAAAAAATAAATCTCAAATATATAACCCCCCCTTAGACGCAGTTTACAAAATTAAAATAGGTATGTGTAAATATTGAATTAATAAAATAAACCGCAAATTATCTTTAAAAAAATCTGTAAAGTATTTGTAAATATGAAAATAAAAACTAACAGCAAATAATCTTTAAAAAAAAACTATTGTATTCCGCAAACCAAATTAGACGGCGCTTAAATCTTCCGTTGAAAATTAATTATCGATCCATACCTCGAATTTTCATATACTTCACCGCGTGGAATTCCAGTTATAGTTCAGCGTGTCTTCAATCCAAAATCCCATACGATTGCCGATGTACATAGACTTGTGTGACAATGTTGAAAAGTTGAAAATTACAGCCAGACGGAAAAATACGAAGAAGAAGAAGCAGAAAAAAAACAAACAAACCAACCAACCCTGAAGCAAGAAAACATTAATTACCATCTGTGTCTAAAATAATTATTTGGAAATAAATATATTGATTTTAACACTTTGTTTATCTGCCTTTTGGCGATAATGGAGCAATACAAAAAAACTTGTCTCCGAACTTGAATGTATGAAAACTGATAAAAATGTGAATAGCTTTTTAGAGATGGGATAAAAAAATAACTACAACTTTTTAATTAATTAAAAACGAAATGTTCTAACACTCACCCTTCTTAGCCAGATTAGGGGTTTGAAATATCCCAAATTGGACCGAAGCGTAGCCGGCTATTTGGACTCGTGATTAAGGCTAATTTCTTGATCTAAATACGACTCCCGGTATTCACGTGTACTGTAGATCCGCTTTTTTAGCGAAATTGTGGATATTCCAAAAAAAAACCCTTCCACGAAGGCAGCAAATCCCCTTGAATATCCACACGGTTCGGACTAGTCCAGATCCCACATGGAACAGCAGCAAAAGCAAAAAACAAAATGCCGTTTTTAATCTAGCCCAACCTTTCAGTTACACCGTCAAACCTGGAATCACTTTCTTTCCGTCGTCTTTCCGAACACTTGACAACTTGACACACGGAGGTCACCGAATAATACCGAGATTCAAAAATTTCAATTTTATGATCCCAATTCTTCCAAGATAACTCTAGAAAGAACGATCTAAATTAGTTTCTTCACAAAAAAGAGGACGTGTTCCCTTAACTTCAGCACAATTTGCCAGACATTACCCCTATTTAAAAATTACTAATTATATTGCTTGTAATATATTATAGGCAACCGCTCTTACACGTCCTGAATTATTTAAATTTTGATAAAATAGAGGTGGGACTTTCTACTTTAAATTTGGAACGTAACAAAGAGAAGAATAATGGGTAGGAGTCGAAAGGTGAAGAGTGTATATGTGTGTGTGCGCGTGTGTGCGTGCGTGTGTGTGTGTGTTCTTGTATGTGTGTGTGTGAGTGTGTGAGTATGTGTGTGTGTTAGTTTGGCTTCCAGAGATGAGAACACGACCGCGGCAAGAAGGCCCTGCTTATCGTAAGAGGCGACTAATAGGTAGGAGTCGAGAGGTGAAGAATGTATGTGTGTGTGTGCGTGTTTGTGTGTGTGTGTGAGTGTATGTGTGTGTGCGTGTGTGCGTGTGTGTGTGTGTGTGCGTGTGTGTGTGCGTGTGTGAGTATGTGTGTGTGTGTTAGTTTGGCTTGCAGATATGAGAACACGACCGCGGCAAGAAGGCCCTGCTTATCGTAAGAGGCGACTAATAGGTAGGAGTCGAGAGGTGAAGAATGTATGTGTGTGTGTGCGTGTTTGTGTGTGTGTGTGAGTGTATGTGTGTGTGCGTGTGTGCGTGTGTGTGTGTGTGTGTGCGTGTGTGTGTGCGTGTGTGAGTATGTGTGTGTGTGTTAGTTTGGCTTGCAGATATGAGAACACGACCGAGGCAAGAAGGCCCTGCCAATCGTAAGAGGCGACTAATAGGTAGGAGTCGAGAGGTGAAAAGTGTATGTTTGTGTGCGTGTGTGCGTGTGAGTGTGCGTGTGTGCGTTCGGCTTGCAGAGATAAGAACACGACCGTGGCAAGAAGTCCCTGCCTTTCGAAAGAGAAGAATAATGGGTAGGAGTCGAATGGTGAAGAGTGTATATGTGTGTGTGCGCGTGTGTGCGTGCGTGTGTGTGTGTGTGTGTTCTTGTATGTGTGTGTGTGTGAGTGTGTGTGTGTGTCCGGTCGGCTCGCAGAGATAAGACCATGGCCGTGGCAGGAAGGCCCTGCCTGTCGTAAGAGGCGACTAATGGGTAGGAGTCGAGAGGTGAAGAGTGTATATGTGTGTGTACGTGTGTGCGTGTGTGTGTGCGTGTGTGAGTTTGTGTGTATGTGTGTGTGTCCGTTTGGCTTGCAGAGGTAAGAATACGGCCAAGGCAAGAAGACCCTACCAGTTGTAAGGGGCGACTAATAGGTAGGAGTCGAGAGGTTAAGAGTGTATGTGTGTGTGTGTGTGTGAGTATGTGTGTGTCCGTTCGGCTTGCAGAGATAAGAACATGGCCGAGGCAAGAAGACTCTGCCTGTCGTAATAGGAGAATATTGGGTAGGAGTCGAGAGGTGAAGAGTGTATGTGTGTGTGTGCGTGTGTGCGTACGTGTGTGAGTGTGTGTGTGAATGTGTGTGTGTGTGTCAGTGTGTGTGTGTCCGTTCGGCTCGCAGAGATTAGAATACGTCCGCGGCAAGAAGTCCCTGAATGTCGTAAGAGGCGACTAATGGGTAGGAGTCGAGAGGTTAAGAGTGTATGTGTGTGTGTGTGAGTGTGTGTGTGTCCGTTCGGCTTGCAGAGATAAGAACACGGCCGAGGCAAGAAGACCCTGCCTGTCGTGAGAGACGACTAATAGGTAGGAGTCGAGAGGTGAAGAATGTATGTGTGTGTGCGTATTTGCGTGTTTGTGTGTGTGAGTGTATGTGTGTGTGCGTGTGTGCGTGTGTGTGTGAGTGTGTGTGTATGTGTGTGTCCGTTCGGCTTGCAGAGATAAGAACACGGCCGTGGCAAGAAGTCCCTGAATGTCGTAAGAGGCGACTAATGGGTAGGAGTCGAGAGGTTAAGAGTGTATGTGTGTGTGTGTGTGTGAGTATGTGTGTGTCCGTTCGGCTTGCAGAGATAAGAACACGGCCGAGGCAAGAAGACTCTGCCTGTCGTAATAGGAGAATATTGGGTAGGAGTCGAGAGGTGAAGAGTGTATGTGTGTGTGTGCGTGTGTGCGTACGTGTGTGAGTGTGTGTGTGAATGTGTGTGTGTGTGTGTGTGTCAGTGTGTGTGTGTCCGTTCGGCTCGCAGAGATTAGAATACGGCCGAGGCAATAAGTCCATGCCTGTCGTAAGATGCGACTAATGGGTAGGAGTCGAGAGGTGAAGAGTGTATTTGTGTGTGTGTGTGCGTGTGTGCGTGTGTGTGTGCGTGGGTGCGTGTGTGCGTGTGTGTGTGAGTGTGTGTGTGTATGTGTGTGTCCGTTCGGCTTGCAGAGATAAGAATACGTCCGTGGCAAGAAGTCCCTGAATGTCGTAAGAGGCGACTAATGGGTAGGAGTCGAGAGGTTAAAAGTGTATGTGTGTGTGTGTGAGTGTGTGTGTGTCCGTTCGGCTTGCAGAGATAAGAACACGGCCGAGGCAAGAAGACCCTGCCTGTCGTGAGAGACGACTAATAGGTAGGAGTCGAGAGGTGAAGAATGTATGTGTGTGTGCGTATTTGCGTGTTTGTGTGTGTGAGTGTATGTGTGTGTGCGTGTGTGCGTGTGTGTGTGAGTGTGTGTGTATGTGTGTGTCCGTTCGGCTTGCAGAGATAAGAACACGGCCGTGGCAAGAAGTCTTTGCCTGTCGTAAGAGGAGAATAATGGGTAGGAGTCGAGAGGTGAAGAGTGTGTGCGTGTGCGTGTGCGTGTGCGTGTGCGTGTGTGTGTGCGTGTGTGTGTGTGTCCGTTCGGCTTGCAGAGATAAGAACACGGCCGTGGCAAGAAGTCCCTGCCTGTCGTAAGAGGAGAATAATGGGTAGGAGTCGAGAGATGAAGAGTGTATGTGTGTATGTGTGTGTGTGTGCGTGTGTGCGTACGTGTGTGAGTGTGTGTGTGAATGTGTGTGTGTGTCAGTGTGTGTGTGTCCGGTCGGCTCTCAGAGATAATAACACGGCCGTGGCAAGAAGTCACTGCCTGTCGTAATAGGAGAATAATGGGTAGGAG
>NW_027311932.1:140000-145000 GCF_040954645.1 Diabrotica undecimpunctata | reverse complement strand
ATTTGTGTGTGTGTCCGTTTGGCTGGCAGAGATAAGAATACGGCCGTGGCAAGAAGGCCCTGCCTGTCTTAAGAGGCGACTAATGGATAGGAGTCGAGAGGTTGAGAGTGTGTGCGTGTGCGTGTGCGTGTGCGTGTGCGTGGGTGCGTGTGTGTGTGTGTGCGTGTGTGCGTGCGTGTGTGTGTGGGTGTGTGTGTGAGTGTGTGTGTCCGTTCGGCACACAGAGATAAGAACTCGACTGTGGCAAGTAGTCCCTGCCTGTCTTAAGAGGCGACTAATGGATAGGAGTCGAGAGGTTGAGAGTGTGTGCGTGTGCGTGTGCGTGTGCGTGTGCGTGGGTGCGTGTGTGTGTGTGTGCGTGTGTGCGTGCGTGTGTGTGTGGGTGTGTGTGTGAGTGTGTGTGTCCGTTCGGCACACAGAGATAAGAACTCGACTGTGGCAAGTAGTCCCTGCCTGTTGTAAGAGGCGACTAATGGGTAGGAGTCGAGAGGTGGAGAGTGTGTGTGTATGCGTGTGTGTGTGTGTCTGTTTAGCTTGCAGAGATAAGAACACGGCCGTGGCAAGTAGTCCCTGCCTGTCGTAATAGGAGAATAATGGGTAGGAGTCGAGAGGTGAAGAGTGTATGTGTGTGTGTGCGTGTGTGCGTACGTGTGTGAGTGTGTGTGTGAATGTGTGTGTGTGTCAGTGTGTGTGTCCGTTCGGCTCGCAGAGATTACAATACGGCCGAGGCAATAAGTCCATGCCTGTCGTAAGATGCGACTAATGGGTAGGAGTCGAGGGGTGAAGAGTGTATTTGTGTGTGTGTGCGTGTGTGCGTGTGTGTGTGCGTAGGTGCGTGTGTGTGTAAGTATGTGTGTGTCCGTTCGGCTCGCAGAGATAAGAACACGGCCGTGGCAAGAAGTCCCTGCCTGTCGTAAGAGGCGACTAATGAATAGGAGTCGAGAGGTGAAGAGTGTATGTGTCTTTGTGTGTGTGCGTGTGTTTGTGCGTGTGTGAGTATGTGTGTGTATTTGTGTGTGTGTCCGTTTGGCTTGCAGAGATAAGAATACGGCCGAGGCAAGAAGGCCCTCTCTCTTGTAAGGGGCGACTAATAGGTAGGAGTCGAAAGGTGAATAGTGTATGTGTGTGTGTGTGTGTGTGCGTGTGTGGGTATGTGTGTGTTTGTGCGTGTGTAAGTGTGTGTGTATGTATGTGTGTGTCCATTCGGCTCGCAGAGATTAGAATACGGCCGAGGCAAGAAGGTCATGCCTGTCTTAAGAGGCGACTAATGGATAGGAGTCGATAGGTGGAGAGTGTATATGTGTGTGTGCGCGTGTGTGCGTGCGTGTGTGTGCGTGTTCTTGTATGTGTGTGTGTGTGAGTGGGTGTGTGTCCGGTCGGCTCGCAGAGATAAAAACATGGCCGTGGCAGGAAGGCCCTGCCTATCGTAAGAGGCGACTAATGGGTAGGAGTCAAGGGTGAAGAGTGTATGTGTGTGTGTGTGTGCGTGTGTGCGTGTGTGTGTGTGCGTGTGCGTGTGCGTGTGTGCGTTCGGCTTGCAGAGATAAGAACACGACCGTGGCAAGAAGTCCCTGCCTTTCGAAAGAGAAGAATAATGGGTAGGAGTCGAGAGGTGAAGAGTGTATATGTGTGTGTGCGCGTGTGTGCGTGCGTGTGTGTGTGTGTTCTTGTATGTGTGTGTGTGAGTGTGTGTGTGTCCGGTCGGCTCGCAGGGATAAGAATACGTCCGTGGCAAGAAGGCCCTGCCTGTCTTAAGAGGCGACTAATGGATAGGAATCGAGAGGTGGAGAGTGTGTGCGTGTGCGTGTGCGTGTGCGTGTGTGCGTTTGTGCGTGTGTGCCTGTGTGCCTGTGTTTGTGTGTGCGTGTGTGTGTGTCCGTTCGGCTTGCAGAGATAAGAACACGGCCGGGGCAAGAAGTCCCTGCCTGTCGTAAGAGGAGAATAATGGGTAGGAGTCGAGAGGTGAAGAGTGTATTTGTGTGTGTGTGTGTGTGCGTGTGTGCGTGTGTGGGCGTGTGTGAGTGTGTGTGTATGTGTGTGTCCGTTTGGCTTGCAGAGATAAGAATACGGCCGAGGCCAGAAGGCCCTGCCTCTTGTAAGGGTCGACTAATAAGTAGGAGTCAAGAGGTGAAGAGTGTATGTGTGTGTGTGCGTGTGTGCGTGTGTGTGTGTGTGTGTGAGTGTGTGTGTATGTATGTGTGTGTCCGTTCGGCTCGCAGAGATTAGAATACGGCCGAGGCAATAAGTTCATGCCTGTCGTAAGAGGCGACTAATGGGTAGGAGTCGAGAGGTGAAGAGTGTATTTGTGTGTGTGTGCGTGTGTGCGTGTGTGTGTGCGTGTGTGTGTGTGAGTGTGTGTGTGTCCGTTCGGCTCGCAGAGATAAGAACACGGCCGTGGCAAGAAGGTCCTGCCTGTCGTAAGAAGCGACAAATGAATAGGAGTCGAGAGGTGAAAAGTGTATGTGTCTGTGTGTGTGTACGTGTGTTTGTGTCTGTTTGGCTGGCAGAGATAAGAATACGGCCGAGGCAAGAAGGCCCTGCCTGTCTTAAGAGGCGACTAATGGATAGGAATCGAGAGGTGGAGAGTGTGTGCGTGTGCGTTTGCGTGTGTGCGTTTGTGCCTGTGTGCGTGTGTTTGTGTGTGCGTGTGTGTGTGTGTCTGGTCGGCTCGCTGAAATGAGAACACGGCCGTGGCAAGAAGGCCCTGCCTGTCGTAAGAGGCGACTAATGAGTAGGAGTCGAGAGGTGAAGAGGGTATGTTAGCTTGCGTGTGTGTGTGTGTGAGTGTGTGTGTGTCCATTCGGCTCGCAGAGATAAGAATGCGTTCGTGGCAAGAATGCCCTGCCTGTCTTAAGAGGCGACTAATGGATAGGAATCGAGAGGTGGAGAGTGTGTGCGTGTGCCTATGCGTGTGCGTGTGTGCGTGTGTGCGTGTGTGTCTGTGAGCTTGTGTTTGTGTGTGCGTGTGTTTGTGTGTGCGTGTGTGTGTGTCCGTTCGGCTCACAGAGATTAGAATACGGCCGAGGCAATAAGTCCATGCCTGTCGTAAGAGGCGACTAATGGGTAGGAGTCGAGATGTGAAGAGTGTATTTGTGTGTGTGTGCGTGTGTGCGTGTGTGTGTGCGTGTGTGTGTGTGAGTGTGTGTGTGTCCGTTCGGCTCGCAGAGATAAGAACACGGCCGTGGCAAGAAGGTCCTGCCTGTCGTAAGAAGCGACTAATGAATAGGAGTCGAGAGGTGAAGAGTGTATGTGTCTGTGTATGTGTACGTGTGTTTGTGCGTGTGTGAGTGTGTGTGTGTGTGTATGTGTTTGTGTGTCTGTTTGGCTGGCAGAGATAAGAATACGGCCGAGGCAAGAAGGCCCTGCCTGTCTTAAGAGGCGACTAATGGATAGGAATCGAGAGGTGGAGAGTGTGTGCGTATGCGTGTGCGTGTGCGTGTGTGCGTTTGTGCGTGTGTGCCTGTGTGCGTGTGTTTGTGTGTGCGTGTGTGTGTGTCCGTTCAGCTTGCAGAGATAAGAACACGGCCGTGGCAAGAAGTCCCTGCCTGTCGTAAGAGGAGAATAATGGGTAGAAGTCGAGAGGTGAATAGTGTATGTGTGCTTGCGTCTGTGTGTGTGTGAGTGTGTGTGTGTGTCCGTTCGGCTCGCAGAGATAAGAATGCGTTCGTGGCAAGAAGGCCCTGCCTGTCTTAAGAGGCGACTAATGGATAGGAATCGAGAGGTGGAGAGTGTGTGCGTGTGCGTTTGCGTGTGTGCGTTTGTGCCTGTGTGCGTGTGTTTGTGTGTGCGTGTGTGTGTGTGTCCGGTCGGCTCGCTGAAATGAGAACACGGCCGTGGCAAGAAGGCCCTGCCTGTCGTAAGAGGCGACTAATGGGTAGGAGTCGAGAGGTGAAGAGGGTATGTGTGCTTGCGTGTGTGTGTGTGTGTGAGTGTGTGTGTGTCCGTTCGGCTCGCAGAGATAAGAATGCGTTCGTGGCAAGAATGCCCTGCCTGTCTTAAGCGGCGACTAATGGATAGGAGTCGAGAGGTGGAGAGTGTGTGCGTGTTGGTGTACGTGTGCGTGTCTGCGTGTGTGCCTGTGTGCGTGTGTTTGTGTACGTGTGTGTGTGTGTCCGTTCGGCTCACAGAGATAAGAATTCGTTCGTGGCAAGAATGCCCTGCCTGTCTTAAGAGGCGACTAATGGATAGGAATTGAGAGGTAGAAAGTGTGTGCGTATGCGTGTGCGTGTGTGCGTGTGTGGGTGTGTGTCTGTGTGCGTGTGTTTGTGTGTGCGTGTGTGTGTGTCCGTTCGGCTTGCAGAGATAAGAACACGGCCGTGGCAAAAAGTCCCTGCCTGTCGTAAGAGGAGAATAATGGGTAGAAGTCTAGAGGTGAATACTGTATGTGTGCTTGCGTGTGTGTGTGTGTGTGTGAGTGTGGATGTGTGTCCGTTCGGCTCGCAGAGATAAGAAAACGGCCGTGGCAAGAAGTCCCTGAATGTCGTAAGAGTCGACTAATGGGTAGGAGTCTAGAGGTGAAGCGTGTATGTATGTGTGTGCGAGTGTATGTATGTGTGTCCGTTCGGCTTGCAGAGATAAGAATACGTCCGTGGCAAGAAGGCCCTGCCTGTCTTAAGAGGCGACTAATGGATAGGAGTCGAGAGGTTGAGAGTGTGTGCGTGTGCGTGTGCGTGTGCGTGTGCGTAGGTGCGTGTGTGTGTGTGTGTGTGCGTGTGTGCGTGCGTGTGTGTGTGGGTGTGTGTGTGTGAGTGTGTGTGTCCGTTCGGCACACAGAGTTAAAAACTCGACTGTGGCAAGTAGTCCCTGCCTGTTGTAAGAGGAGAATAATGGGTAGGAGTCGAGAGGTGAAGAGTGTGTGTGTGTGTGTGTGTGCGTGCGTGTTTAAGTGTGTGTGTATGTGAGTGTGTGTGAGTGTGTGTGTGTGCGGTCGGCTCGCAGAGATAAGAACACAGCCGTGGCAAGAAGGCCCTGCCTGTCGTAAGAGGCGAGTAATAAGTAGG
>NW_027311932.1:127500-135000 GCF_040954645.1 Diabrotica undecimpunctata | reverse complement strand
AGAGGTTGAGAGTGTGTGCGTGTGCGTGTGCGTGTGCGTGTGCGTGGGTGCGTGCGTGTGTGTGTGTGCGTGTGTGCGTGCGTGTGTGTGTGGGTGTGTGTGTGAGTGTGTGTGTCCGTTCGGCACACAGAGTTAAGAACTCGACTGTGGCAAGTAGTCCCTGCCTGTTGTAAGAGGAGAATAATGGGTAGGAGTCGAGAGGTGAAGAGTGTGTGTGTGTGTGTGCGTGCGTGTTTAAGTGTGTGTGTATGTGAGTGTGTGTGAGTGTGTGTGTGTGCGGTCGGCTCGCAGAGATAAGAACACAGCCGTGGCAAGTAGGCCCTGCCTGTCGTAAGAGGCAAGTAATAAGTAGGATTCGAGAGGTGAAGAGTGTATGTGTGTGTGTGCGAGTGTGCGTGTGTGTGTGCGTGTGTGAGTATGTGTGTGTGTTAGTTCGGCTTGCAGAAATAAGAACACGACCGAGGCAAGAAGGCCCTGCCTATCGTAAGATGCGACTAATAGGTAGGAGTCGAGAGGTGAAGAGTGAATGTGTGTGTGCGTGTGTGCGTGTGTGTGTGCGTGTGTGAGTAGGTGTGTGTGTCCGTTCGGCTTGCAGTGATAAGAACACGGCCAAGGCAAGAAGGCCCTGCCTGTCGTAAGAGGCGACTCATAGGTAGGAGTCGAGAGGTGAAGAATGTATGTGTGTGTGCGTGTGTGCGTGTTTGTGTGTGTGTGAGTGTATGTGTGTGTGCGTGTGTGCGTGCGTGTGTGTGTGTGTTTGTGAGTGTGTGTGTGTATGTGTGTGTGTCCCTTCGGCTCGCAGAGATAAGTAAACAGCCGTGGCAAGAAGGCGATGCAAATCGTACGGGGCGACTAATGGGTAGGAGTCGAGAGGTGAAGAGTGGGCGACTAATAAGTAGGAGGCGAGTGGTGAAAAGTGTATGTGCGTGTGTGCGTGTGTGCGTGTGTGTGTGCGTGTGAGCGTGCGTGTGTGTTTGAGTGTGTATGTATGTCCGTTCGGCTCGCAGAGATAAGAACATGGCCGTGGCAAGAAGGCCCTGCCTGTCGTAAAGGGCGACTAATGGGTAGGAGTCGAGAGGTGAAGAGTGTATGTGTGTGTGTACGTGTGTGCGTGTGTGTGTGCGTGTGTGAGTATGTGTGTGTCCGTTCGGCTTGCAGAGATAAGAATACGTCCGTGGCAAGAAGTCCCTGAATGTCGTAAGAGGCGACTAATGGGTAGGAGTCGAGAGGTTAAGAGTGTATGTGTGTGTGTGTGTGAGTATGTGTGTGTCCGTTCGGCTTGCAGAGATAAGAACACGGCCGAAGCAAGAAGACCCTGCCTGTCGTAATAGGAGAATAATGGGTAGGAGTCGAGAGGTGAAGAGTGTATGTGTGTGTGTGCGTGTGTGCGTACGTGTGTGAGTGTGTCTGTGAATGTGTGTGTGTGTCAGTGTGTGTGTGTCCGTTCGGCTCGCAGAGATTAGAATACGGCCGAGGCAATAAGTCCATGCCTGTCGTAAGATGCGACTAATGGGTAGGAGTCAAGAGGTGAAGAGTGTATTTGTGTGTGTGTGCGTGTGTGCGTGTGTGTGTGCGTGTGTACGTGTGTGCGTGTGTGTGTGAGTGTGTGTGTGTATGTGTG
Organism: Diabrotica undecimpunctata; assembly: GCF_040954645.1. Classification (NCBI taxonomy): domain Eukaryota; kingdom Metazoa; phylum Arthropoda; class Insecta; order Coleoptera; family Chrysomelidae; genus Diabrotica; species Diabrotica undecimpunctata. The sequence continues at coordinate 133,379 of NW_027311932.1, read as the reverse complement.
TGTCCGTTCGGCTTGCAGAGATAATAATACGTCCGTGGCAAGAAGTCCCTGAATGTCGTAGGAGGCGACTAATGGGTAGAAGTCGAGAGGTTAAGAGTGTATGTGTGTGTGTGTGTGTGTGTGTGTGAGTGTGTGTGTGTCCGTTCGGCTTGCAGAGATAAGAACACGGCCGAGGCAAGAAGACCCTGCCTGTCGTGAGAGACGACTAATAGGTAGGAGTCGAGAGGTGAAGAATGTATGTGTGTGTGCGTATGTGCGTGTTTGTGTGTGTGAGTGTATGTGTGTGTGCGTGTGTGCGTGCGTGTGTGCGTGTGTGTATGAGTGTGTGTGTAGGTGTGTGTCCGTTCGGCTTGCAGAGATAAGAACACGGCCGTGGCAAGAAGTCCCTGCCTGTCGTAAGAGGAGAATAATGGGTAGGAGTCGAGAGGTGAAGAGTGTGTGCGTGTGAGTGTGCGTGTTCGTGTGTGTGTGCGTGTGTGTGTGTCCGTTCGGCTTGCAGATATAAGAACACGGCCGTGGCAAGAAGTCCCTGCCTGTCGTAAGAGGAGAATAATGGGTAGGAGTCGAGAGGTGAAGAGTGTATGTGTCTGTGTGTGTGCGTGTGTTTGTGCGTGTGTGAGTGTGTGTCTGTATGTGTGTGTGTGTGTGTGTGTCCGTTTGGCTTGCAGAGATAAGAATACGGCCGAGTCAAGAAGGCCCTGCCTGTATTAAGAGGCGACTAATGGATAGGAGTCGAGAGGTGGAAAGTGTGTGCGTGTGCGTGTACGTGTGCGTGTGTGCGTGTGTGCCTGTGTGCGTGTGTTTGTCTGTGCGTGTGTGTGTGTGTCCGTTCGACTCGCAGAGATAAGACTACGTCCGTGGCAAGAAGGCCCTGCCTGTCTTAAGAGGCGACTAATGGATAGGAATCGAGAGGTGGAGAGTGTGTGCGTGTGTGCGTGTGTGCGTGTGTGCGTGTGTGCCTGTGTGCGTGTTTTTGTGTGTGCGGGTGTGTGTGTGTCCGTTCGGCTTGCAGAGATAAGAACACGGCCGTGGGAAGAAGTCCCTGCCTGTCGTAAGAGGAGAATAATGGGTAGAAGTCGAGAGGTGAATAGTGTATGTGTGCTTGCGTGTGTGTGTTTGTGTGTGAGTGTGTGTGTGTGTGTCCGTTCGGCTTGCAGAGATAAGAACACGGCCGTGGCAAGAAGTCCCTGCCTGTCGTAAGAGGAGAATAATGGGTAGAAGTCGAGAGGTGAATAGTGTATGTGTGCTTGCGTGTGTGTGTTTGTGTGTGAGTGTGTGTGTGTGTCCGTTCGGCTCGCAGAGATAAGAATGCGTTCGTGGCAAGAAGGCCCTGCCTGTCTTAAGAGGCGACTAATGGATGGGAGTCGAGAGGTGCAGAGTGTGTGCGTGTGCGTGAGCGTTTGCGTGTGTGCGTTTGTGCCTGTGTGCGTGTGTTTGTGTGTGCGTGTATGTGTGTGTCCGGTCGGCTCGCTGAAATGAGAACACGGCCGTGGCAAGAAGGCCCTGCCTGTCGTAAGAGGCGACTAATGGGTAGGAGTCGAGAGGTGAAGAGGGTATGTGAGTGTGTGCGTGTGTGGGTGTGTGTGTTTGTGCGTGTGTAAGTGTGTGTGTGTATGTATGTGTGTGTCCATTCGGCTCGCAGAGATTAGAATACGGCCAAGGCAAGAAGGCCATGCCTGTCGTAAGAGGCGACTAATGGGTAGGAGTCGAGAGGTGAAGAGTTTATTTGTGTGTGTGTGTGTGTGCGTGTGTGTGCGTGTGTGCGTGCGTGTGTGTGTGAGTGTGTGTGTGTCCGTTCGGCTAGCAGAGATAATAACACGGCCGTGGCAAGAAGTCGCTGAATGTCGTAAGAGGCGACTAATGGGTAGGAGTCGAGAGGTGAAGCGTGTATGTATGTGTATGTGTGTGTGCGAGTGTGTGTGTGTCCGTTTGGCTCTCAGAGATAAGAACACGTCCGTAGCAAGAAAGCCCTGCCTGTCGTAAGAGACGACTAATGGATAGGAGTCGAGAGGTGGAGAGTGTGTGCGTGTACGTGTGCGTGTGCGTGTGTGCGTGTGTGCCTGTGTGCGTGTGTTTGTGTGTGCGTGTGTGTGTGTGTGTCCGTTCGGCTTGCAGAGATAAGAACACGGCCGTGGCAAGAAGTCCCTGCCTGTCGAAAGAGGAGAATAATGGGTAGGAGTCGAGAGGTGAAGAGTGTATGTGTGTGTGTGCGTGTGTGCGTGCGTGTTTAAGTGTGTGTGTATGTGAGTGTGTGTAAGTGTGTGTGTGTGCGGTCGGCTCGCAGAGATAAGAAAACAGCCGTGGCAAAAAGGCCATGCCTGTCGTAAGAGGCAAGTAATAAGTAGGGGTCGAAAGGTGAAGAGTGTATATGTGTGTGCGTGTGTGCGTGTTTGTGTGTGTGTGAGTGTATGTGTGTGTGCGTGTGTGCGTGCCTGTGTGTGTGTGTATGTGTGTGTGTTCGTGTGTGCGTGCGTGTGTGTGTGTGTGAGAGTATGTGTGTGTGTATGTGTATGTGTGTGTGTATGTCCCTTCAGCTCGCAGAGATAAGAACACGGCCGTGGCAAGAAGGCCCTGCCTGTCGTAAGAGGCGACTAATGAGTAGGAGTCGCGAGATGGAGAATGTATGTATGTGCGTGTGTGCGTGTGTGTGTGCGTGTATGTGTGTATGTGTGTGTGTCCTTCGGCTCGCAGAAATAAGATTACAGCCGTGGCAAGAAGGCCATGCTTATCGTAAGAGGCGACTAATAGGTAGGAGTCGAGAGGTGAAGAGTTTATGTGTGTGTGCGTGTGTGAGTGTGTGTGTATGTATGTGTGTCCGTTCGGCTTGCAGAGATAAGAATACAGCCGTGGCAAGAAGGCCATGCCTGTCGTAAGAGGCGACTAATGGGTAGAAGTCGAGAGGTAAAGAGTGTGCGTGTGTGTGTGTGTATGAGTGTGTGTGTGTGTCCTTTCGGCTCGCAGAGATAAGAATACGGCCGTGGCAAGAAGGCCATGCCTGCTGTAATGAGCGACTAATGGGTAGGAGTCGAGAGGTGAAGAATGTATGTGTGTGTGCGTGTGTGCGTGCGTGTGTGTGTGTGTATTTGTGAGTGTGTGCTTGTGCGTGTGCGTGTGCGTGGGTGCGTGTGTGTGTGCGTGTGTGCGTGCGTGTGTGTGTGAGTGTGTGTGTGTCCGTTCGGCTCGCAGAGATAAGAACACGGCCGTGGCAAGAAGTCGCTGAATGTCGTAAGAGGCGACTAATGGGTAGGAGTCGAGAGGTGAAGCGTGTATGTATGTGTACGTGTGTGTGCGAGTGTGTGTGTGTGTCCGTTTGGCTCTCAGAGATAAGAACACGTCTGTAGCAAGAAAGCCCTGCCTGTCGTAAGAGACGACTAATGGATAGGAGTCGAGAGGTGGAGAGTGTGTGCGTGTACGTGTGCGTGTGCGTGTGTGCGTGTGTGCCTGTGTGCGTGTGTTTGTGTGTGCGTGTGTGTGTGTGTCCGTTCACCTTGCAGAGATAAGAACACGGCCGTGGCAAGAAGTCCCTGCCTGTCGAAAGAGGAGAATAATGGGTAGGAGTCGAGAGGTGAAGAGTGTATGTGTGTGTGTGTGCGTGTGTGCGTGCGTGTTTAAGTGTGTGTGTATGTGAGTGTGTGTAAGTGTGTGTGTGTGCGGTCGGCTCGCAGAGATAAGAAAACAGCCGTGGCAAAAAGGCCATGCCTGTCGTAAGAGGCAAGTAATAAGTAGGGGTCGAGAGGTGAAGAGTGTATGTGTGTGTTAGTTCGGCTTGCAGAGATAAGAAGACGGCCGAGGCAAGAAGGCCCTGCCTGTCGTGAGAGACGACTAATAGGTAGGAGTCGAGAGGTGAAGAATGTATGTGTGTGTGCGTGTGTGCGTGTTTGTGTGTGTGTGTGAGAGTATGTGTGTGTGCGTGTGTGCGTGCGTGTGTGCGTGTGTGTGTGTGAGTGTGTGTGTGTATGTGTGTGTGTGACCCTTCGCTCGCAGAGATAAGAAAAAAGCGGTGGCAAGAAGGCCATGCCTGTCGTAAGAGGCGACTAATGGATAGGAGTCGAGAGGTGGAGAGTGTGTGCGTGTGCGTGTGCGTGTGCGTGTGTGTGTGTGCGTGTGTGTGTGTGTCCGTTCGGCTTGCAGAGACAAGAACACGGCCGTGGCAAGAAGTACCTGCCTGTCGTAAGAGGAGAATAATGGGTAGGAGTCGAGAGGTGAAGAGTGTATGTGTGTGTGTGCGTGTGTGCGTGTGTGCGTGCGTCTTTGAGTGTGTGTGTGAATGTGTGTGTGTGTCAGTGTGTGTGTGTCCGGTCGGCTCGCAGAGATGAGAACACGGCCGTGGCAAGAAGGCCATGCAAATCGTACGGGGCGACTAATGGGTAGGAGTCGAGAGCAGAAGAGTGTATGTGTGCGTGCGTGTGTGCGTGTGTGTGTGTGTGTGAGTGTGTGTGTATGTGTGTGTGTGTGTCCCTTCGGCTCGCGGAGATAAGAAAACAGCGGTGGCAAGAAGGCCATGCCTGTCGTAAGGGGCGACTAATGGGTAGGAGTCAAGAGGTGAAGAATATATGTGTGTGTGCGTGTGTGCGTGTGTGTGTGTGAGTGTATGTGTGTGTGCGTGTGTGCGTGCGTGTTTGCGTGCGTGTTTGCGTGTGCGTGTGCGTGTGTGCGTGCGTGTGAGCGTGTGTGTGTGTTTGTGAGTGTGTGTGTGTGTATGTGTGTGTGTGTCCCTTCGGCTCGCAGAGATAAGAAAACAGCCGTGGCAAGAAGGCCATGCAAATCGTACGGGGCGACTAATGGGTAGGAGTCGAGAGCAGAAGAGTGTATGTGTGCGTGCGTGTGTGCGTGTGTGTGTGTGTGTGAGTGTGTGTGTATGTGTGTGTGTGTGTCCTTTCGGCTCGCGGAGATAAGAAAACAGCGGTGGCAAGAAGGCCATGCCTGTCGTAAGGGGCGACTAATGAGTGTGTGTGTGTGAGTATGTGTGTGTCCGTTCGGCTTGCAGAGATAAGAACACGGCCGAAGCAAGAAGACCCTGCCTGTCGTAATAGGAGAATAATGGGTAGGAGTCGAGAGGTGAAGAGTGTATGTGTGTGTGTGCGTGTGTGCGTACGTGTGTGAGTGTGTCTGTGAATGTGTGTGTGTGTCAGTGTGTGTGTGTCCGTTCGGCTCGCAGAGATTAGAATACGGCCGAGGCAATAAGTCCATGCCTGTCGTAAGAGGCGACTAATGGGTAGGAGTCGAGAGGTAAAGAGTGTATTTGTGTGTGTGTGCGTGTGTGCGTATGTGTGTGCGTGTGTGTGTATGAGTGTGTGTGTGTGTCCGTTCGGCTCGCAGAGATAAGAACACGGCCGTGGCAAGAAGGTCCTGCCTGTCGTGAGAGACGACTAATAGGTAGGAGTCGAGAGGTGAAGAATGTATGTGTGTGTGCGTGTGTGCGTGTTTGTGTGTGTGTGAGAGTATGTGTGTGTGCGTGTGTGCGTGCGTGTGTGCGTGTGTGTGTGTGTGAGTGTGTGTGCGTGTGTGAGTATGTGTGTGTGTTAGTTCGGCTTGCAGAGATAAGAACACGGCCGAGGCAAGAAGGCCCTGTCTGTCGTGAGAGACGACTAATAGGTAGGAGTCGAGAGGTGAAGAATGTATGTGTGTGTGCGTGGGTGCGTGTTTGTGTGTGTGTGAGAGTATGTGTGTGTGCGTGTGTGCGTGCGTGTGTGCGTGTGTGTGTGTGAGTGTGTGTGTGTGTATGTGTGTGTGTGACCCTTCGCTCGCAGAGATAAGAAAAAAGCGGTGGCAAGAAGGCCACGCCTGTCGTAAGAGGCGACTAATGAATAGGAGTCGAGAGGTGGAGAGTGTGTGCTTGTGCGTGTGCGTGTGCGTGTGTGTGTGTGCGTGTGTGTGTG
>NW_027311932.1:117500-120000 GCF_040954645.1 Diabrotica undecimpunctata | reverse complement strand
AGGCGACTAATGGATAGGAGTCGAGAGGTGGAGAGTGTGTGCGTGTACGTGTGCGTGCGTGTTTAAGTGTGTGTGTATGTAAGTGTGTGAGTGTGTGTGAGTGTGTGTGTGTGCGGTCGGCTCGCAGAGATAAGAACACAGCCGAGGCAAGAAATCCCTGCCTGTCGTAAGAGGCGAGTAATACGTAGGAGTCGAGAGGTAAAGAGTGTATGTGTGTGTGTGCGTGTGTGCGTACGTGTGTGAGTGTGTGTGTGAATGTGTGTGTGTGTCAGTGTGTGTGTGTCCGTTCGGCTCGCAGAGATTAGAATACGGCCGAGGCAATAAGTCCATGCCTGTCGTAAGATGCGACTAATGGGTAGGAGTCGAGAGGTGAAGAGTATATTTGTGTGTGTGTGCGTGTGTGCGTGTGTGTGTGCGTGTGTGCGTGTGTGCGTGCGTGTGTGCGTGTGTGTGTGAGTGTGTGTGTATGTGTGTGTCCGTTCGGCTTGCAGAGATAAGAACACGGCCGTAGCAAGAAGTCCCTGCCTGTCGTAAGAGGAGAATAATGGGTAGGAGTCGAGAGGTGAAGAGTGTGTGCGTGTGCGTGTGCGTGTGCGTGTGCGTGTGCGTGTGTGTGTGCGTGTGTGTGTGTCCGTTCGGCTTGCAGAGATAAGAACACGGCCGTGGCAAGAAGTCCCTGCCTGTCGTAAGAGGAGAATAATGGGTAGGAGTCGAGAGGTGAAGAGTGTATGTGTGTGTGCGTGTGTGCGTACGTGTGTGAGTGTGTGTGTGTGAATGTGTGTGTGTGTCAGTGTGTGTGTGTCCGGTCGGCTCGCAGAGATAATAACACGGCCGTGGCAAGAAGTCCCTGCCTTTCGTAATAGAAGAATAATGGGTAGGAGTCGAGAGGTGAAGAGTGTATGTGTCTTTGTGTGTGTGCGTGTGTTTTTGCGTGTGTGAGTATGTGTGTTTATTTGTGTGTGTGTGTGTCCGTTTGGCTTGCAGAGATAAGAATACGGCCCAGGCAAGAAGGCCCTGCCTGTCGTAAGAGGCGACTAATGGGTAGGAGTCGAGAGGTGGAGAGTGTGTGTGTATGCGTGTGTGTGTGTGAGTCCGTTCGGCTTGCAGAGATAAGAACACGGCCGTGGCAAGAAGTCCCTGCCTGTCGTAATAGGAGAATAATGGGTAGGAGTCGAGAGGTGAAGAGTGTATGTGTGTGTGTGCGTGTGTGCGTACGTGTGTGAGTGTGTGTGTGAATGTGTGTGTGTGTCAGTGTGTGTGTGTCCGTTCGGCTCGCAGAGATTAGAATACGGCCGAGGCAATAAGTCCATGCCTGTCGTAAGATGCGACTAATGGGTAGGAGTCGAGGGGTTAAGAGTGTATTTGTGTGTGTGTGTGTGCGTGTGTGCGTGTGTGTGTGCGTAGGTGCGTGTGTGTGTGTAAGTATGTGTGTGTCCGTTCGGCTCGCAGAGATAAGAATACGGCCGTGGCAAGAAGTCCCTGCCTGTCGTAAGAGGCGACTAATGAATAGGAGTCGAGAGGTGAAGAGTGTATGTGTCTTTGTGTGTGTGCGTGTATTTGTGCGTGTGTGAGTATATGTCTGTATTTGTGTGTGTGTCCGTTTGGCTTGCAGAGATAAGAATACGGCCGAGGCAAGAAGGCCCTCTCTCTTGTAAGGGGCGACTAATAGGTAGGAGTCGAAAGGTGAATAGTGTATGTGTGTGTGTGTGTGCGTGTGTGGGTATGTGTGTGTTTGTGCGTGTGTAAGTGTGTGTGTGTATGTATGTGTGTCCATTCGGCTCGCAGAGATTAGAATACGGCCGAGGCAAGAAGGTCATGCCTGTCTTAAGAGGCGACTAATGGATAGGAGTCGAAAGGTGGAGAGTGTATATGTGTGTGTGCGCGTGTGTGCGTGCGTGTGTGTGCGTGTTCTTGTATGTGTGTGTGTGAGTGGGTGTGTGTCCGGTCGGCTCGCAGAGATAAAAACATGGCCGTGGCAGGAAGGCCCTGCCTATCGTAAGAGGCGACTAATGGGTAGGAGTCGAGGGTGAAGAGTGTATGTGTGTGTGTGTGTGCGTGTGTGCGTGTGCGTGTGTGCGTGCGTCTTTGAGTGTGTGTGTGAATGTGTGTGTGTGTCAGTGTGTGTGTGTCCGGTCGGCTCGCAGAGATGAGAACACGGCCGTGGCAAGAAGGCCATGCAAATCGTACGGGGCGACTAATGGGTAGGAGTCGAGAGGTGAAGAGTTTATGTGTGTGTGCGTGTGTGAGTGTGTGTGTATGTATGTGTGTCCGTTCGGCTTGCAGAGATAAGAATACAGCCGTGGCAAGAAGGCCATGCCTGTCGTAAGAGGCGACTAATGGGTAGAAGTCGAGAGGTAAAGAGTGTGCGCGTGTGTGTGTGTATGAGTGTGTGTGTGTGTCCTTTCGGCTCGCAGAGATAAGAATACGGCCGTGGCAAGAAGGCCATGCCTGCTGTAATGAGCGACTAATGGGTAGGAGTCGAGAGGTGAAGAATGTATGT
>NW_027311932.1:107500-110000 GCF_040954645.1 Diabrotica undecimpunctata | reverse complement strand
GTGTGTGCGTGTGTGTGTGAGTGTGTGAGTGTGTGTGTGTCCGTTCGGCTCGCAGAGATAAGAACACGGCCGTGGCAAGAAGTCCCTGAATGTCGTAAGAGGCGACTAATGGGTAGGAGTCGAGAGGTGAAGCGTGTATGTGTGTGTATGTGTGTTTGCGAGTGTGTGTGTGTGTGTGTCCGTTTGGCTCGCAGAGATAAGAACACGTCCGTAGCAAGAAGGCCCTGCCTGTCGTAAGAGGCGACTAATGGATAGGAGTCGAGAGGTGGAGAGTGTGTGCGTGTACGTGTGCGTGCGTGTTTAAGTGTGTGTGTATGTAAGTGTGTGAGTGTGTGTGAGTGTGTGTGTGTGCGGTCGGCTCGCAGAGATAAGAACACAGCCGAGGCAAGAAATCCCTGCCTGTCGTAAGAGGCGAGTAATACGTAGGAGTCGAGAGGTAAAGAGTGTATGTGTGTGTGTGCGTGTGTGCGTACGTGTGTGAGTGTGTGTGTGAATGTGTGTGTGTGTCAGTGTGTGTGTGTCCGTTCGGCTCGCAGAGATTAGAATACGGCCGAGGCAATAAGTCCATGCCTGTCGTAAGATGCGACTAATGGGTAGGAGTCGAGAGGTGAAGAGTATATTTGTGTGTGTGTGCGTGTGTGCGTGTGTGTGTGCGTGTGTGCGTGTGTGCGTGCGTGTGTGCGTGTGTGTGTGAGTGTGTGTGTATGTGTGTGTCCGTTCGGCTTGCAGAGATAAGAACACGGCCGTAGCAAGAAGTCCCTGCCTGTCGTAAGAGGAGAATAATGGGTAGGAGTCGAGAGGTGAAGAGTGTGTGCGTGTGCGTGTGCGTGTGCGTGTGCGTGTGCGTGTGTGTGTGCGTGTGTGTGTGTCCGTTCGGCTTGCAGAGATAAGAACACGGCCGTGGCAAGAAGTCCCTGCCTGTCGTAAGAGGAGAATAATGGGTAGGAGTCGAGAGGTGAAGAGTGTATGTGTGTGTGCGTGTGTGCGTACGTGTGTGAGTGTGTGTGTGTGAATGTGTGTGTGTGTCAGTGTGTGTGTGTCCGGTCGGCTCGCAGAGATAATAACACGGCCGTGGCAAGAAGTCCCTGCCTTTCGTAATAGAAGAATAATGGGTAGGAGTCGAGAGGTGAAGAGTGTATGTGTCTTTGTGTGTGTGCGTGTGTTTTTGCGTGTGTGAGTATGTGTGTTTATTTGTGTGTGTGTGTGTCCGTTTGGCTTGCAGAGATAAGAATACGGCCCAGGCAAGAAGGCCCTGCCTGTCGTAAGAGGCGACTAATGGGTAGGAGTCGAGAGGTGGAGAGTGTGTGTGTATGCGTGTGTGTGTGTGTGTCCGTTCGGCTTGCAGAGATAAGAACACGGCCGTGGCAAGAAGTCCCTGCCTGTCGTAATAGGAGAATAATGGGTAGGAGTCGAGAGGTGAAGAGTGTATGTGTGTGTGTGCGTGTGTGCGTACGTGTGTGAGTGTGTGTGTGAATGTGTGTGTGTGTCAGTGTGTGTGTGTCCGTTCGGCTCGCAGAGATTAGAATACGGCCGAGGCAATAAGTCCATGCCTGTCGTAAGATGCGACTAATGGGTAGGAGTCGAGGGGTTAAGAGTGTATTTGTGTGTGTGTGTGTGCGTGTGTGCGTGTGTGTGTGCGTAGGTGCGTGTGTGTGTGTAAGTATGTGTGTGTCCGTTCGGCTCGCAGAGATAAGAATACGGCCGTGGCAAGAAGTCCCTGCCTGTCGTAAGAGGCGACTAATGAATAGGAGTCGAGAGGTGAAGAGTGTATGTGTCTTTGTGTGTGTGCGTGTATTTGTGCGTGTGTGAGTATATGTCTGTATTTGTGTGTGTGTCCGTTTGGCTTGCAGAGATAAGAATACGGCCGAGGCAAGAAGGCCCTCTCTCTTGTAAGGGGCGACTAATAGGTAGGAGTCGAAAGGTGAATAGTGTATGTGTGTGTGTGTGTGCGTGTGTGGGTATGTGTGTGTTTGTGCGTGTGTAAGTGTGTGTGTGTATGTATGTGTGTCCATTCGGCTCGCAGAGATTAGAATACGGCCGAGGCAAGAAGGTCATGCCTGTCTTAAGAGGCGACTAATGGATAGGAGTCGAAAGGTGGAGAGTGTATATGTGTGTGTGCGCGTGTGTGCGTGCGTGTGTGTGCGTGTTCTTGTATGTGTGTGTGTGAGTGGGTGTGTGTCCGGTCGGCTCGCAGAGATAAAAACATGGCCGTGGCAGGAAGGCCCTGCCTATCGTAAGAGGCGACTAATGGGTAGGAGTCGAGGGTGAAGAGTGTATGTGTGTGTGTGTGTGCGTGTGTGCGTGTGCGTGTGTGCGTTCGTCTTGCAGAGATAAGAACACGACCGTAGCAAGAAGTCCCTGCCTTTCGAAAGAGAAGAATAATGGGTAGGAGTCGAGAGGTGAAGAGTGTATATGTGTGTGTGCGCGTGTGTGCGTTCGTGTGTGTGTGTGTTCTTGTATGTGTGTGTGTGAGTGTGTGTGTGTCCGGTCGGCTCTTAGA
>NW_027311932.1:90000-97500 GCF_040954645.1 Diabrotica undecimpunctata | reverse complement strand
GTTTGGCTCGCAGAGATAAGAACACGTCCGTAGCAAGAAGGCCCTGCCTGTCGTAAGAGGCGACTAATGGATAGGAGTCGAGAGGTGGAGAGTGTGTGCGTGTACGTGTGCGTGCGTGTTTAAGTGTGTGTGTATGTAAGTGTGTGAGTGTGTGTGAGTGTGTGTGTGTGCGGTCGGCTCGCAGAGATAAGAACACAGCCGAGGCAAGAAATCCCTGCCTGTCGTAAGAGGCGAGTAATACGTAGGAGTCGAGAGGTAAAGAGTGTATGTGTGTGTGTGCGTGTGTGCGTACGTGTGTGAGTGTGTGTGTGAATGTGTGTGTGTGTCAGTGTGTGTGTGTCCGTTCGGCTCGCAGAGATTAGAATACGGCCGAGGCAATAAGTCCATGCCTGTCGTAAGATGCGACTAATGGGTAGGAGTCGAGAGGTGAAGAGTATATTTGTGTGTGTGTGCGTGTGTGCGTGTGTGTGTGCGTGAGTGCGTGTGTGCGTGCGTGTGTGCGTGTGTGTGTGAGTGTGTGTGTATGTGTGTGTCCGTTCGGCTTGCAGAGATAAGAACACGGCCGTAGCAAGAAGTCCCTGCCTGTCGTAAGAGGAGAATAATGGGTAGGAGTCGAGAGGTGAAGAGTGTGTGCGTGTGCGTGTGCGTGTGCGTGTGCGTGTGCGTGTGTGTGTGCGTGTGTGTGTGTCCGTTCGGCTTGCAGAGATAAGAACACGGCCGTGGCAAGAAGTCCCTGCCTGTCGTAAGAGGAGAATAATGGGTAGGAGTCGAGAGGTGAAGAGTGTATGTGTGTGTGCGTGTGTGCGTACGTGTGTGAGTGTGTGTGTGTGAATGTGTGTGTGTGTCAGTGTGTGTGTGTCCGGTCGGCTCGCAGAGATAATAACACGGCCGTGGCAAGAAGTCCCTGCCTTTCGTAATAGAAGAATAATGGGTAGGAGTCGAGAGGTGAAGAGTGTATGTGTCTTTGTGTGTGTGCGTGTGTTTTTGCGTGTGTGAGTATGTGTGTTTATTTGTGTGTGTGTGTGTCCGTTTGGCTTGCAGAGATAAGAATACGGCCCAGGCAAGAAGGCCCTGCCTGTCGTAAGAGGCGACTAATGGGTAGGAGTCGAGAGGTGGAGAGTGTGTGTGTATGCGTGTGTGTGTGTGTGTCCGTTCGGCTTGCAGAGATAAGAACACGGCCGTGGCAAGAAGTCCCTGCCTGTCGTAATAGGAGAATAATGGGTAGGAGTCGAGAGGTGAAGAGTGTATGTGTGTGTGTGCGTGTGTGCGTACGTGTGTGAGTGTGTGTGTGAATGTGTGTGTGTGTCAGTGTGTGTGTGTCCGTTCGGCTCGCAGAGATTAGAATACGGCCGAGGCAATAAGTCCATGCCTGTCGTAAGATGCGACTAATGGGTAGGAGTCGAGGGGTTAAGAGTGTATTTGTGTGTGTGTGTGTGCGTGTGTGCGTGTGTGTGTGCGTAGGTGCGTGTGTGTGTGTAAGTATGTGTGTGTCCGTTCGGCTCGCAGAGATAAGAATACGGCCGTGGCAAGAAGTCCCTGCCTGTCGTAAGAGGCGACTAATGAATAGGAGTCGAGAGGTGAAGAGTGTATGTGTCTTTGTGTGTGTGCGTGTATTTGTGCGTGTGTGAGTATATGTCTGTATTTGTGTGTGTGTCCGTTTGGCTTGCAGAGATAAGAATACGGCCGAGGCAAGAAGGCCCTCTCTCTTGTAAGGGGCGACTAATAGGTAGGAGTCGAAAGGTGAATAGTGTATGTGTGTGTGTGTGTGCGTGTGTGGGTATGTGTGTGTTTGTGCGTGTGTAAGTGTGTGTGTGTATGTATGTGTGTCCATTCGGCTCGCAGAGATTAGAATACGGCCGAGGCAAGAAGGTCATGCCTGTCTTAAGAGGCGACTAATGGATAGGAGTCGAAAGGTGGAGAGTGTATATGTGTGTGTGCGCGTGTGTGCGTGCGTGTGTGTGCGTGTTCTTGTATGTGTGTGTGTGAGTGGGTGTGTGTCCGGTCGGCTCGCAGAGATAAAAACATGGCCGTGGCAGGAAGGCCCTGCCTATCGTAAGAGGCGACTAATGGGTAGGAGTCGAGGGTGAAGAGTGTATGTGTGTGTGTGTGTGCGTGTGTGCGTGTGCGTGTGTGCGTTCGTCTTGCAGAGATAAGAACACGACCGTAGCAAGAAGTCCCTGCCTTTCGAAAGAGAAGAATAATGGGTAGGAGTCGAGAGGTGAAGAGTGTATATGTGTGTGTGCGCGTGTGTGCGTTCGTGTGTGTGTGTGTTCTTGTATGTGTGTGTGTGAGTGTGTGTGTGTCCGGTCGGCTCTTAGAGATAAGAACATGGCCGTGGCAGGAAGGCCCTGCCTGTCGTAAGAGGCGACTAATGGGTAGGAGTCGAGAGGTGAAGAGTGTATGTGTGTGTGTGCGTGTGTGCGTGTGTGTGTGCGTGTGTGAGTGTGTGTGTATGTGTGTGTGTCCGTCTGGCTTGCAGAGGTAAGAATACGGCAAAGGCAAGAAGACCCTACCAGTTGTAAGGGGCGACTAATAGGTAGGAGTCGAGAGGTGAAGAGTGTATGTATGTGTGTGCGTGTGTGCGTGTGTGTGTGCGTGTGTGAGTATGTGTGTGTGTGTCCGTTCGGCTTGCAGAGATAAGAACACGGCCGTGGCAAGAAGTCCCTGCCTGTCGTAAGAGGAGAATAATGGGTAGGAGTCGAGAGGTGAAGAGTGTATGTGTGTGTGTGTGTGTGTGTGTGCGTGTGTGCGTGTGTGGGCGTGTGTGAGTGTGTGTGTATGTGTGTGTCCGTTTGGCTTGCAAAGATAAGAATACGGCCGAGGCCAGAAGGCCCTGCCTCTTGTAAGGGTCGACTAATAAGTAGGAGTCGAGAGGTGAAGAGTGTATGTGTGTGTGTGCGTGTGTGCGTGTGTGTGTGCGTGTGTGTGTGCGTGTGTGAGTATGTGTGTGTGTTAGTTTGGCTTGCAGAGATGAGAACACGACCGCGGCAAGAAGGCCCTGCTTATCGTAAGAGGCGACTAAAAGGTAGGAGTCGAGAGGTGAAGAGTGTATGTGTGTGTGCGTGTGTGCGTGTGTGTGTGTTTGTGCGTGTGTGAGTGTGTGTGTATGAGTGTGTGTGTCCGTTCGGCTTGCAGAGATATGAATACGGCCGGGGCAAGAAGACCCTGCCTGTCGTGAGAGACGACTAATAGGTAGAAGTCGAGAGGTGAAGAATGTATGTGTGTGTGCGTATGTGCGTGTTTGTGTGTGTGAGTGTATGTGTGTGCGTGTGTGCGTGTGTGCGTGCGTATGTGCGTGTGTGTGTGAGTGTGTGTGTATGTGTGTGTCCGTTCGGCTTGCAGAGATAAGAACACGGCCGTGGCAAGAAGTCCCTGCCTGTCGTAAGAGGAGAATAATGGGTAGGAGTCGAGAGGTGAAGAGTGTGTGCGTGTGCGTGTGCGTGTGCGTGTGTGTGTGCGTGTGTGTGTGTCCGTTCGGCTTGCAGAGATAAGAACACGGCCGTGGCAAGAAGTCCCTGCCTGTCGTAAGAGGAGAATAATGGGTAGGAGTCGAGAGGTGAAGAGTGTATGTGTGTGTGCGTGTGTGCGTACGTGTGTGAGTGTGTGTGTGAATGTGTGTGTGTGTGTGTGTCAGTGTGTGTGTGTCCGGTCGGCTCGCAGAGATAATAACACGGCCGTGGCAAGAAGTCCATGCCTGTCGTAATAGGAGAATAATGGGTAGGAGTCGAGAGGTGAAGAGTGTATGTGTCTTTGTGTGTGTGCGTGTGTTTTTGCGTGTGTGAGTATGTGTGTTTATTTGTGTGTGTGTGTCCGTTTGGCTTGCAGAGATAAGAATACGGCCCAGGCAAGAAGGCCCTGCCTGTCGTAAGAGGCGACTAATGGGTAGGAGTCGAGAGGTGGAGAGTGTGTGTGTGTGTGTCCGTTCGGCTTGCAGAGATAAGAACACGGCCGTGGCAAGAAGTCCCTGCCTGTCGTAATAGGAGAATAATGGGTAGGAGTCGAGAGGTGAAGAGTGTATGTGTGTGTGTGCGTGTGTGCGTACGTGTGTGTGTGTGTGTGTGAATGTGTGTGTGTGTCAGTGTGTGTGTGTCCGTTCGGCTCGCAGAGATTAGAATACGGCCGAGGCAATAAGTCCATGCCTGTCGTAAGATGCGACTAATGGGTAGGAGTCGAGGGGTTAAGAGTGTATTTGTGTGTGTGTGCGTGTGTGCGTGTGTGTGTGCGTAGGTGCGTGTGTGTGTGTAAGTATGTGTGTGTCCGTTCGGCTCGCAGAGATAAGAACACGGCCGTGGCAAGAAGTCCCTGCCTGTCGTAAGAGGCGACTAATGAATAGGAGTCGAGAGGTGAAGAGTGTATGTGTCTTTGTGTGTGTGCGTGTATTTGTGCGTGTGTGAGTATATGTCTGTATTTGTGTGTGTGTCCGTTTGGCTTGCAGAGATAAGAATACGGCCGAGGCAAGAAGGCCCTCTCTCTTGTAAGGGGCGACTAATAGGTAGGAGTCGAAAGGTGAATAGTGTATGTGTGTGTGTGTGTGTGCGTGTGTGGGTATGTGTGTGTTTGTGCGTGTGTAAGTGTGTGTGTGTATGTATGTGTGTCCATTCGGCTCGCAGAGATTAGAATACGGCCGAGGCAAGAAGGTCATGCCTGTCTTAAGAGGCGACTAATGGATAGGAGTCGAAAGGTGGAGAGTGTATATGTGTGTGTGCGCGTGTGTGCGTGCGTGTGTGTGCGTGTTCTTGTATGTGTGTGTGTGAGTGGGTGTGTGTCCGGTCGGCTCGCAGAGATAAAAACATGGCCGTGGCAGGAAGGCCCTGCCTATCGTAAGAGGCGACTAATGGGTAGGAGTCGAGGGTGAAGAGTGTATGTGTGTGTGTGTGTGCGTGTGTGCGTGTGCGTGTGTGCGTTCGTCTTGCAGAGATAAGAACACGACCGTAGCAAGAAGTCCCTGCCTTTCGAAAGAGAAGAATAATGGGTAGGAGTCGAGAGGTGAAGAGTGTATATGTGTGTGTGCGCGTGTGTGCGTTCGTGTGTGTGTGTGTTCTTGTATGTGTGTGTGTGAGTGTGTGTGTGTCCGGTCGGCTCTTAGAGATAAGAACATGGCCGTGGCAGGAAGGCCCTGCCTGTCGTAAGAGGCGACTAATGGGTAGGAGTCGAGAGGTGAAGAGTGTATGTGTGTGTGTGCGTGTGTGCGTGTGTGTGTGCGTGTGTGAGTGTGTGTGTATGTGTGTGTGTGTCCGTCTGGCTTGCAGAGGTAAGAATACGGCAAAGGCAAGAAGACCCTACCAGTTGTAAGGGGCGACTAATAGGTAGGAGTCGAGAGGTGAAGAGTGTATGTGTGTGTGTGCGTGTGTGCGTGTGTGTGTGCGTGTGTAAGTATGTGTGTGTGTGTCCGTTCGGCTTGCAGAGATAAGAACACGGCCGTGGCAAGAAGTCCCTGCCTGTCGTAAGAGGAGAATAATGGGTAGGAGTCGAGAGGTGAAGAGTGTATGTGTGTGTGTGTGTGTGTGCGTGTGTGCGTGTGTGGGCGTGTGTGAGTGTGTGTGTATGTGTGTGTCCGTTTGGCTTGCAAAGATAAAAATACGGCCGAGGCCAGAAGGCCCTGCCTCTTGTAAGGGTCGACTAATAAGTAGGAGTCGAGAGGTGAAGAGTGTATGTGTGTGTGTGCGTGTGTGCGTGTGTGTGTGTGCGTGTGTGTGTGCGTGTGTGAGTATGTGTGTGTGTTAGTTTAACTTGCAGAGATGAGAACACGACCGCGGCAAGAAGGCCCTGCTTATCGTAAGAGGCGACTAAAAGGTAGGAGTCGAGAGGTGAAGAGTGTATGTGTGTGTGCGTGTGTGCGTGTGTGTGTGTTTGTGCGTGTGTGAGTGTGTGTGTATGAGTGTGTGTGTCCGTTCGGCTTGCAGAGATATGAATACGGCCGGGGCAAGAAGGTCCTGCCTCTCGTAAGAGGCGACCAAAAGGGAGGATTCGAGAGGTGAATAGTGTATGTGTGTGTGTGTGACTGTGTGTTTTTGTCCGCTCGGCTTGCAGAGATAAGATTACGGCCGTGGCAAGAAGGCCCTGCCTGTCTTAAGAGGCGGCTAATGGATAGGTGTCAAGAGGTGGAGAGTGTGTGCGTGTGCGTGTACGTGTGCGTGGGTGCGTGTGTGTGTATGTGTGTGTGCGAGTGTGTGTGTGTGTGTGTCCGTTTGGCTCGCAGAGATAAGAACACGTCCGTAGCAAGAAGGCCCTGCCTGTCGTAAGAGGCGACTAATGGATAGGAGTCGAGAGGTGGAGAGTGTGTGCGTGTACGTGTGCGTGCGTGTTTAAGTGTGTGTGTATGTAAGTGTGTGAGTGTGTGTGAGTGTGTGTGTGTGCGGTCGGCTCGCAGAGATAAGAACACAGCCGTGGCAAGAAGGCCCTGCCTGTCGTAAGAGGCAAGTAATAAGTAGGAGTCGAGAATTGAAGAGTGTATGGGTGTGTGTGCGTGTGTGCGTGTGTGTGTGCGTGTGTGAGTATGTGTGTGTGTTAGTTCGGCTTGCAGAAATAAGAACACGACTGAGGCCAGAAGGCCCTGCTTATCGTAAGAGGCGACTAATAGGTAGGAATCGAGAGGTGAAGAGTGTATGTTTGTGTGCGTGTGTGCGTGTGTGTGTGCGTGTGTGAGTATGTGTGTGTGTCCGTTCGGCTTGCAGTGATAAGAACACGGCCAAGGCAAGAAGGCCCTGCCTATCGTAAGAGGCGACTAATAGGTAGGAGTCGAGAGGTGAAGAATGTATGTGTGTGTGTGTGCGTGTTTGTGTGTGTGTGAGTGTATGTGTGTGTGCGTGTGTGCGTGTGTGTGTGCGTGTGTGAGTATGTGTGTGTGTCAGTTCGGCTTGCAGAGATGAAAACACGACCGAGGCAAAAAGGCCCTGCCAATCGTAAGAGGCGACTAATAGGTAGGAGTCGAGAGGTGAAAAGTGTATGTTTGTGTGCGTGTGTGCGTGTGAGTGTGCGTGTGTGCGTTCGGCTTGCAGACATAAGAACACGACCGTGGCAAGAAGTCCCTGCCTTTCGAAAGAGAAGAATAATGGGTAGGAGTCGAAAGGTGAAGAGTGTATATGTGTGTGTGCGCGTGTGTGCGTGCGTGTGTGTGTGTGTTCTTGTATGTGTGTGTGTGTGTGCGTGTGTGCGTACGTGTGTGGTGTGTGTGTGTCAGTGTGTGTGTGTCCGTTCGGCTCGCAGAGATAAGAATACGGCCGAGGCAATAAGTCCATGCCTGTCGTAAGATGCGACTAATGGGTAGGAGTCGAGAAGTGAAGAGTGTATTTGTGTGTGTGTGTGTGCGTGTGTGCGTGTGTGTGTGCGTGGGTGCGTGTGTGCGTGTGTGTGTAAGTGTGTGTGTATGTGTGTTTCCGTTCGGCTTGCAGAGATAAGAATACGTCCGTGGCAAGAAGTCCCTGAATGTCGTAAGAGGCGACTAATAGGTAGGAGTCGAGAGGTTAAGAGTGTATGTGTGTGTGTGTGAGTGTGTGTGTG
>NW_027311932.1:82500-87500 GCF_040954645.1 Diabrotica undecimpunctata | reverse complement strand
AGGAGTCGAGAGGTGAAGAGTGTATGTGTGTGTGTGCGTGTGTGCGTACGTGTGTGAGTGTGTGTGTGAATGTGTGTGTGTGTCAGTGTGTGTGTGTCCGTTCGGCTCGCAGAGATTAGAATACGGCCGAGGCAATAAGTCCATGCCTGTCGTAAGATGCGACTAATGGGTAGGAGTCGAGGGGTTAAGAGTGTATTTGTGTGTGTGTGTGTGCGTGTGTGCGTGTGTGTGTGCGTAGGTGCGTGTGTGTGTGTAAGTATGTGTGTGTCCGTTCGGCTCGCAGAGATAAGAATACGGCCGTGGCAAGAAGTCCCTGCCTGTCGTAAGAGGCGACTAATGAATAGGAGTCGAGAGGTGAAGAGTGTATGTGTCTTTGTGTGTGTGCGTGTATTTGTGCGTGTGTGAGTATATGTCTGTATTTGTGTGTGTGTCCGTTTGGCTTGCAGAGATAAGAATACGGCCGAGGCAAGAAGGCCCTCTCTCTTGTAAGGGGCGACTAATAGGTAGGAGTCGAAAGGTGAATAGTGTATGTGTGTGTGTGTGTGCGTGTGTGGGTATGTGTGTGTTTGTGCGTGTGTAAGTGTGTGTGTGTATGTATGTGTGTCCATTCGGCTCGCAGAGATTAGAATACGGCCGAGGCAAGAAGGTCATGCCTGTCTTAAGAGGCGACTAATGGATAGGAGTCGAAAGGTGGAGAGTGTATATGTGTGTGTGCGCGTGTGTGCGTGCGTGTGTGTGCGTGTTCTTGTATGTGTGTGTGTGAGTGGGTGTGTGTCCGGTCGGCTCGCAGAGATAAAAACATGGCCGTGGCAGGAAGGCCCTGCCTATCGTAAGAGGCGACTAATGGGTAGGAGTCGAGGGTGAAGAGTGTATGTGTGTGTGTGTGTGCGTGTGTGCGTGTGCGTGTGTGCGTTCGTCTTGCAGAGATAAGAACACGACCGTAGCAAGAAGTCCCTGCCTTTCGAAAGAGAAGAATAATGGGTAGGAGTCGAGAGGTGAAGAGTGTATATGTGTGTGTGCGCGTGTGTGCGTTCGTGTGTGTGTGTGTTCTTGTATGTGTGTGTGTGAGTGTGTGTGTGTCCGGTCGGCTCTTAGAGATAAGAACATGGCCGTGGCAGGAAGGCCCTGCCTGTCGTAAGAGGCGACTAATGGGTAGGAGTCGAGAGGTGAAGAGTGTATGTGTGTGTGTGCGTGTGTGCGTGTGTGTGTGCGTGTGTGAGTGTGTGTGTATGTGTGTGTGTCCGTCTGGCTTGCAGAGGTAAGAATACGGCAAAGGCAAGAAGACCCTACCAGTTGTAAGGGGCGACTAATAGGTAGGAGTCGAGAGGTGAAGAGTGTATGTATGTGTGTGCGTGTGTGCGTGTGTGTGTGCGTGTGTGAGTATGTGTGTGTGTGTCCGTTCGGCTTGCAGAGATAAGAACACGGCCGTGGCAAGAAGTCCCTGCCTGTCGTAAGAGGAGAATAATGGGTAGGAGTCGAGAGGTGAAGAGTGTATGTGTGTGTGTGTGTGTGTGTGTGCGTGTGTGCGTGTGTGGGCGTGTGTGAGTGTGTGTGTATGTGTGTGTCCGTTTGGCTTGCAAAGATAAGAATACGGCCGAGGCCAGAAGGCCCTGCCTCTTGTAAGGGTCGACTAATAAGTAGGAGTCGAGAGGTGAAGAGTGTATGTGTGTGTGTGCGTGTGTGCGTGTGTGTGTGCGTGTGTGTGTGCGTGTGTGAGTATGTGTGTGTGTTAGTTTGGCTTGCAGAGATGAGAACACGACCGCGGCAAGAAGGCCCTGCTTATCGTAAGAGGCGACTAAAAGGTAGGAGTCGAGAGGTGAAGAGTGTATGTGTGTGTGCGTGTGTGCGTGTGTGTGTGTTAGTGCGTGTGTGAGTGTGTGTGTATGAGTGTGTGTGTCCGTTCGGCTTGCAGAGATATGAATACGGCCGGGGCAAGAAGACCCTGCCTGTCGTGAGAGACGACTAATAGGTAGAAGTCGAGAGGTGAAGAATGTATGTGTGTGTGCGTATGTGCGTGTTTGTGTGTGTGAGTGTATGTGTGTGCGTGTGTGCGTGTGTGCGTGCGTATGTGCGTGTGTGTGTGAGTGTGTGTGTATGTGTGTGTCCGTTCGGCTTGCAGAGATAAGAACACGGCCGTGGCAAGAAGTCCCTGCCTGTCGTAAGAGGAGAATAATGGGTAGGAGTCGAGAGGTGAAGAGTGTGTGCGTGTGCGTGTGCGTGTGCGTGTGTGTGTGCGTGTGTGTGTGTCCGTTCGGCTTGCAGAGATAAGAATACGGCCGTGGCAAGAAGTCCCTGCCTGTCGTAAGAGGAGAATAATGGGTAGGAGTCGAGAGGTGAAGAGTGTATGTGTGTGTGCGTGTGTGCGTACGTGTGTGAGTGTGTGTGTGAATGTGTGTGTGTGTGTCAGTGTGTGTGTGTCCGGTCGGCTCGCAGAGATAATAACACGGCCGTGGCAAGAAGTCCATGCCTGTCGTAATAGGAGAATAATGGGTAGGAGTCGAGAGGTGAAGAGTGTATGTGTCTTTGTGTGTGTGCGTGTGTTTTTGCGTGTGTGAGTATGTGTGTTTATTTGTGTGTGTGTGTCCGTTTGGCTTGCAGAGATAAGAATACGGCCCAGGCAAGAAGGCCCTGCCTGTCGTAAGAGGCGACTAATGGGTAGGAGTCGAGAGGTGGAGAGTGTGTGTGTGTGTGTCCGTTCGGCTTGCAGAGATAAGAACACGGCCGTGGCAAGAAGTCCCTGCCTGTCGTAATAGGAGAATAATGGGTAGGAGTCGAGAGGTGAAGAGTGTATGTGTGTGTGTGCGTGTGTGCGTACGTGTGTGTGTGTGTGTGTGAATGTGTGTGTGTGTCAGTGTGTGTGTGTCCGTTCGGCTCGCAGAGATTAGAATACGGCCGAGGCAATAAGTCCATGCCTGTCGTAAGATGCGACTAATGGGTAGGAGTCGAGGGGTTAAGAGTGTATTTGTGTGTGTGTGCGTGTGTGCGTGTGTGTGTGCGTAGGTGCGTGTGTGTGTGTAAGTATGTGTGTGTCCGTTCGGCTCGCAGAGATAAGAACACGGCCGTGGCAAGAAGTCCCTGCCTGTCGTAAGAGGCGACTAATGAATAGGAGTCGAGAGGTGAAGAGTGTATGTGTCTTTGTGTGTGTGCGTGTATTTGTGCGTGTGTGAGTATATGTCTGTATTTGTGTGTGTGTCCGTTTGGCTTGCAGAGATAAGAATACGGCCGAGGCAAGAAGGCCCTCTCTCTTGTAAGGGGCGACTAATAGGTAGGAGTCGAAAGGTGAATAGTGTATGTGTGTGTGTGTGTGTGCGTGTGTGGGTATGTGTGTGTTTGTGCGTGTGTAAGTGTGTGTGTGTATGTATGTGTGTCCATTCGGCTCGCAGAGATTAGAATACGGCCGAGGCAAGAAGGTCATGCCTGTCTTAAGAGGCGACTAATGGATAGGAGTCGAAAGGTGGAGAGTGTATATGTGTGTGTGCGCGTGTGTGCGTGCGTGTGTGTGCGTGTTCTTGTATGTGTGTGTGTGAGTGGGTGTGTGTCCGGTCGGCTCGCAGAGATAAAAACAAGGCCGTGGCAGGAAGGCCCTGCCTATCGTAAGAGGCGACTAATGGGTAGGAGTCGAGGGTGAAGAGTGTATGTGTGTGTGTGTGTGCGTGTGTGCGTGTGCGTGTGTGCGTTCGTCTTGCAGAGATAAGAACACGACCGTAGCAAGAAGTCCCTGCCTTTCGAAAGAGAAGAATAATGGGTAGGAGTCGAGAGGTGAAGAGTGTATATGTGTGTGTGCGCGTGTGTGCGTTCGTGTGTGTGTGTGTTCTTGTATGT
This sequence comes from Diabrotica undecimpunctata, assembly GCF_040954645.1. Classification (NCBI taxonomy): domain Eukaryota; kingdom Metazoa; phylum Arthropoda; class Insecta; order Coleoptera; family Chrysomelidae; genus Diabrotica; species Diabrotica undecimpunctata. Next base: position 83,678 of record NW_027311932.1, on the reverse strand, counting down.
GTGTGTGTGAGTGTGTGTGTGTCCGGTCGGCTCTTAGAGATAAGAACATGGCCGTGGCAGGAAGGCCCTGCCTGTCGTAAGAGGCGACTAATGGGTAGGAGTCGAGAGGTGAAGAGTGTATGTGTGTGTGTGCGTGTGTGCGTGTGTGTGTGCGTGTGTGAGTGTGTGTGTATGTGTGTGTGTGTCCGTCTGGCTTGCAGAGGTAAGAATACGGCAAAGGCAAGAAGACCCTACCAGTTGTAAGGGGCGACTAATAGGTAGGAGTCGAGAGGTGAAGAGTGTATGTGTGTGTGTGCGTGTGTGCGTGTGTGTGTGCGTGTGTAAGTATGTGTGTGTGTGTCCGTTCGGCTTGCAGAGATAAGAACACGGCCGTGGCAAGAAGTCCCTGCCTGTCGTAAGAGGAGAATAATGGGTAGGAGTCGAGAGGTGAAGAGTGTATGTGTGTGTGTGTGTGTGCGTGTGTGCGTGTGTGGGCGTGTGTGAGTGTGTGTGTATGTGTGTGTCCGTTTGGCTTGCAAAGATAAGAATACGGCCGAGGCCAGAAGGCCCTGCCTCTTGTAAGGGTCGACTAATAAGTAGGAGTCGAGAGGTGAAGAGTGTATGTGTGTGTGTGCGTGTGTGCGTGTGTGTGTGTGCGTGTGTGTGTGCGTGTGTGAGTATGTGTGTGTGTTAGTTTGGCTTGCAGAGATGAGAACACGACCGCGGCAAGAAGGCCCTGCTTATCGTAAGAGGCGACTAAAAGGTAGGAGTCGAGAGGTGAAGAGTGTATGTGTGTGTGCGTGTGTGCGTGTGTGTGTGTTTGTGCGTGTGTGAGTGTGTGTGTATGAGTGTGTGTGTCCGTTCGGCTTGCAGAGATATGAATACGGCCGGGGCAAGAAGGTCCTGCCTCTCGTAAGAGGCGACCAAAAGGGAGGATTCGAGAGGTGAATAGTGTATGTGTGTGTGTGTGACTGTGTGTTTTTGTCCGCTCGGCTCGCAGAGATAAGATTACGGCCGTGGCAAGAAGGCCCTGCCTGTCTTAAGAGGCGGCTAATGGATAGGTGTCAAGAGGTGGAGAGTGTGTGCGTGTGCGTGTACGTGTGCGTGGGTGCGTGTGTGTGTATGTGTGTGTGCGAGTGTGTGTGTGTGTGTGTCCGTTTGGCTCGCAGAGATAAGAACACGTCCGTAGCAAGAAGGCC
>NW_027311932.1:67500-75000 GCF_040954645.1 Diabrotica undecimpunctata | reverse complement strand
CCTGCCTGTCTTAAGAGGCGACTAATGGATAGGAATCGAGAGGTGGAGAGTGTGTGCGTGTGCGTGTGCGTGTGCGTGTGTGCGTTTGTGCGTGTGTGCCTGTGTGCGTGTGTTTGTGTGTGCGTGTGTGTATCCGTTCGGCTTGCAGAGATAAGAACACGGCCGTGGCAAGAAGTCCCTGCCTGTCGTAAGAGGAGAATAATGGGTAGAAGTCGAGAGGTGAATAGTGTATGTGTGCTTGCGTCTGTGTGTGTGTGAGTGTGTGTGTGTGTCCGTTCGGCTTGCAGAGATAAGAATGCGTTCGTGGCAAGAAGGCCCTGCCTGTCTTAAGAGGCGACTAATGGATAGGAATCGAGAGGTGGAGAGTGTGTGCGTGTGCGTTTGCGTGTGTGCGTTTGTGCCTGTGTGCGTGTGTTTGTGTGTGCGTGTGTGTGTGTCCGGTCGGCTTGCTGAAATGAGAACACGGCTGTGGCAAGAAGGCCCTGCCTGTCGTAAGAGGCGACTAATGGGGAAGAAGTCGAGAGGTAAAGAGAGTATGTGTGCTTGCGTGTGTGTGTGTGTGTGTGAGTGTGTGTGTGTCTGTTCGGCTCGCAGAGATAAGAATGCGTTTGTGGCAAGAATGCCCTGCCTGTCTTAAGAGGCGACTAATGGATAGGAATCGAGAGGTGGAGAGTGTGTGCGTGTGCGTATGCGTGTGCGTGTGTGCGTGTGTGGGTGTGTGTCTGTGTGCGTGTGTTTGTGTGTGTGTGTGAGTGTGGATGTGTGTCCGTTCGGCTCGCAGAGATAAGAAAACGGCTGTGGCAAGAAGTCCCTGAATGTCGTAAGAGTCGACTAATGGGTAGGGTCTAGAGGTGAAGCGTGTATGTGTGTGTGTGTGCGAGTGTATGTATGTGTGTCCGTTCGGCTTGCAGAGATAAGAATACGTCCGTGGCAAGAAGGCCCTGCCTGTCTTAAGAGGCGACTAATGGATAGGAGTCGAGAGGTTGAGAGTGTGTGCGTGTGCGTGTGCGTGTGCGTGTGCGTGGGTGCGTGTGTGTGTGTGTGTGCGTGTGTGCGTGCGTGTGTGTGTGGGTGTGTGTGTGAGTGTGTGTGTCCGTTCGGCACACAGAGATAAGAACTCGACTGTGGCAAGTAGTCCCTGCCTGTTGTAAGAGGAGAATAATGGGTAGGAGTCGAGAGGTGAAGAGTGTATGTGTGTGTGTGTGCGTGCGTGTTTAAGTGTGTGTGTATGTGAGTGTGTGAGTGTGTGTGAGTGTGTGTGTGTGCGGTCGGCTCGCAGAGATAAGAACACAGCCGTCGCAAGAAGGCCCTGCCTGTCGTAAGAGGCGAGTAATAAGTAGGATTCGAGGGGTGAAGAGTGTATGTGTGTGTGTGCGAGTGTGCGTGTGTGTGTGCGTGTGTGAGTATGTGTGTGTGTTAGTTCGGCTTGCAGAAATAAGAACACGACCGAGGCAAGAAGGCCCTGCCTATCGTAAGATGCGACTAATAGGTAGGAGTCGAGAGGTGAAGAGTGAATGTGTGTGTGCGTGTGTGCGTGTGTGTGTGCGTGTGTGAGTAGGTGTGTGTGTCCGTTCGGCTTGCAGTGATAAGAACACGGCCAAGGCAAGAAGGCCCTGCCTGTCGTAAGAGGCGACTCATAGGTAGGAGTCGAGAGGTGAAGAATGTATGTGTGTGTGCGTGTGTGCGTGTTTGTGTGTGTGTGAGTGTATGTGTGTGTGCGTGTGTGCGTGCGTGTGTGTTTGTGTGTTTGTGAGTGTGTGTGTGTATGTGTGTGTGTCCCTTCGGCTCGCAGAGATAAGTAAACAGCCGTGGCAAGAAGGCGATGCAAATCGTACGGGGCGACTAATGGGTAGGAGTCGGGAGGTGAAGAGTGGGCGACTAATAAGTAGGAGGCGAATGGTGAAAAGTGTATGTGCGTGTGTGCGTGTGTGCGTGTGTGTGTGCGTGTGAGCGTGCGTGTGTGTGTGAGTGTGTGTGTATGTCCGTTCGGCTCGCAGAGATAAGAACATGGCCGTGGCAAGAAGGCCCTGCCTGTCGTAAAGGGCGACTAATGGGTAGGAGTCGAGAGGTGAAGAGTGTATGTGTGTGTGTACGTGTGTGCGTGTGTGTGTGCGTGTGTGAGTATGTGTGTGTGTCCGTTCGGCTTGCAGAGATAAGAATACGTCCGTGGCAAGAAGTCCCTGAATGTCGTAAGAGGCGACTAATGGGTAGGAGTCGAGAGGTTAAGAGTGTATGTGTGTGTGTGTCCGTTCGGCTTGCAGAGATAAGAACACGGCCGAGGCAAGAAGACCCTGCCTGTCGTAATAGGAGAATAATGGGTAGGAGTCGAGAGGTGAAGAGTGTATGTGTGTGTGTCTGCGTGTGTGCGTACGTGTGTGAGTGTGTGTGTGAATGTGTGTGTGTGTGTCAGTGTGTGTGTCCGTTCGGCTCTCAGAGATTAGAATACGGCCGAGACAATAAGTCCATGCCTGTCGTAAGATGCGACTAATGGGTAGGAGTCGAGAGGTGAAGAGTGTATTTGTGTGTGTGTGCGTGTGTGCGTGTGTGTGTGCGTGGGTGCGTGTGTGCGTGTGTGTGTGAGTGTGTGTGTGTGTATGTGTGTGTCCGTTCGGCTTGCAGAGATAAGAACACGGCCGAGGCAAGAAGACCCTGCCTGTCGTGAGAGACGACTAATAGGTAGAAGTCGAGAGGTGAAGAATGTATGTGTGTGTGCGTATGTGCGTGTTTGTGTGTGTGAGTGTATGTGTGTGTGCGTGTGTGCGTGTGTGCGTGCGTATGTGCGTGTGTGTGTGAGTGTGTGTGTATGTGTGTGTCCGTTCGGCTTGCAGAGATAAGAACACGGCCGTGGCAAGAAGTCCCTGCCTGTCGTAAGAGGAGAATAATGGGTAGGAGTCGAGAGGTGAAGAGTGTGTGCGTGTGCGTGTGCGTGTGCGTGTGTGTGTGCGTGTGTGTGTGTCCGTTCGGCTTGCAGAGATAAGAACACGGCCGTGGCAAGAAGTCCCTGCCTGTCGTAAGAGGAGAATAATGGGTAGGAGTCGAGAGGTGAAGAGTGTATGTGTGTGTGCGTGTGTGCGTACGTGTGTGAGTGTGTGTGTGAATGTGTGTGTGTGTGTCAGTGTGTGTGTGTCCGGTCGGCTCGCAGAGATAATAACACGGCCGTGGCAAGAAGTCCATGCCTGTCGTAATAGGAGAATAATGGGTAGGAGTCGAGAGGTGAAGAGTGTATGTGTCTTTGTGTGTGTGCGTGTGTTTTTGCGTGTGTGAGTATGTGTGTTTATTTGTGTGTGTGTGTCCGTTTGGCTTGCAGAGATAAGAATACGGCCCAGGCAAGAAGGCCCTGCCTGTCGTAAGAGGCGACTAATGGGTAGGAGTCGAGAGGTGGAGAGTGTGTGTGTATGCGTGTGTGTGTGTGTCCGTTCGGCTTGCAGAGATAAGAACACGGCCGTGGCAAGAAGTCCCTGCCTGTCGTAATAGGAGAATAATGGGTAGGAGTCGAGAGGTGAAGAGTGTATGTGTGTGTGCGTGTGTGCGTACGTGTGTGTGTGTGTGTGAATGTGTGTGTGTGTCAGTGTGTGTGTGTCCGTTCGGCTCGCAGAGATTAGAATACGGCCGAGGCAATAAGTCCATGCCTGTCGTAAGATGCGACTAATGGGTAGGAGTCGAGGGGTTAAGAGTGTATTTGTGTGTGTGTGCGTGTGTGTGTGCGTAGGTGCGTGTGTGTGTGTAAGTATGTGTGTGTCCGTTCGGCTCGCAGAGATAAGAACACGGCCGTGGCAAGAAGTCCCTGCCTGTCGTAAGAGGCGACTAATGAATAGGAGTCGAGAGGTGAAGAGTGTATGTGTCTTTGTGTGTGTGCGTGTATTTGTGCGTGTGTGAGTATATGTCTGTATTTGTGTGTGTGTCCGTTTGGCTTGCAGAGATAAGAATACGGCCGAGGCAAGAAAGCCCTCTCTCTTGTAAGGGGCGACTAATAGGTAGGAGTCGAAAGGTGAATAGTGTATGTGTGTGTGTGTGCGTGTGTGGGTATGTGTGTGTTTGTGCGTGTGTAAGTGTGTGTGTGTGTATGTATGTGTGTGTCCATTCGGCTCGCAGAGATTAGAATACGGCCGAGGCAATAAGGTCATGCCTGTCTTAAGAGGCGACTAATGGATAGGAGTCGAAAGGTGGAGAGTGTATATGTGTGTGTGCGCGTGTGTGCGTGCGTGTGTGTGCGTGTTCTTGTATGTGTGTGAGTGAGTGGGTGTGTGTCCGGTCGGCTCGCAGAGATAAAAACATGGCCGTGGCAGGAAGGACCTGCCTATCGTAAGAGGCGACTAATGGGTAGGAGTGGAGGGTGAAGAGTGTATGTGTGTGTGTGTGTGCGTGTGTGCGTGTGCGTGTGTGCGTTCGTCTTGCAGAGATAAGAACACGACCGTAGCAAGAAGTCCCTGCGTTTCGAAAGAGAAGAATAATGGGTAGGAGTCGAGAGGTGAAGAGTGTATATGTGTGTGTGCGCGTGTGTGCGTTCGTGTGTGTGCGTGTTCTTGTATGTGTGTGTGTGAGTGTGTGTGTGTCCGGTCGGCTCGCAGAGATAAGAACATGGCCGTGGCGGGAAGGCCCTGCCTGTCGTAAGAGGAGAATAATGGGTAGGAGTGGAGGGTGAAGAGTGTATGTGTGTGTGTGTGTGTGCGTGTGTGCGTGAGCGTGTGTGCGTTCGTCTTGCAGAGATAAGAACACGACCGTGGCAAGAAGTCCCTGCGTTTCGAAAGAGAAGAATAATGGATAGGAGTCGAGAGGTGAAGAGTGTATGTGTGTGTGTACGTGTGTGCGTGTGTGTGTGCGTGTGTGAGTATGTGTGTGTGTCCGTTCGGCTTGCAGAGATAAGAATACGTCCGTGGCAAGAAGTCCCTGAATGTCGTAAGAGGCGACTAATGGGTAGGAGTCGAGAGGTTGAGAGTGTATGTGTGTGTGTGTCCGTTCGGCTTGCAGAGATAAGAACACGGCCGTGGCAAGAAGACCCTGCCTGTCGTAATAGGAGAATAATGGGTAGGAGTCGAGAGGTGAAGAGTGTATGTGTGTGTGTGTGCGTGTGTGCGTACGTGTGTGAGTGTGTGTGTGAATGTGTGTGTGTGTGTCAGTGTGTGTGTCCGTTCGGCTCTCAGAGATTAGAATACGGCCGAGACAATAAGTCCATGCCTGTCGTAAGATGCGACTAATGGGTAGGAGTCGAGAGGTGAAGAGTGTATTTGTGTGTGTGTGCGTGTGTGCGTGTGTGTGTGCGTGGGTGCGTGTGTGCGTGTGTGTGTGAGTGTGTGTGTGTGTATGTGTGTGTCCGTTCGGCTTGCAGAGATAAGAACACGGCCGAGGCAAGAAGACCCTGCCTGTCGTGAGAGACGACTAATAGGTAGAAGTCGAGAGGTGAAGAATGTATGTGTGTGTGCGTATGTGCGTGTTTGTGTGTGTGAGTGTATGTGTGTGTGCGTGTGTGCGTGTGTGCGTGCGTATGTGCGTGTGTGTGTGAGTGTGTGTGTATGTGTGTGTCCGTTCGGCTTGCAGAGATAAGAACACGGCCGTGGCAAGAAGTCCCTGCCTGTCGTAAGAGGAGAATAATGGGTAGGAGTCGAGAGGTGAAGAGTATGTGCGTGTGCGTGTGCGTGTGCGTGTGTGTGTGCGTGTGTGTGTGTCCGTTCGGCTTGCAGAGATAAGAACACGGCCGTGGCAAGAAGTCCCTGCCTGTCGTAAGAGGAGAATAATGGGTAGGAGTCGAGAGGTGAAGAGTGTATGTGTGTGTGCGTGTGTGCGTACGTGTGTGAGTGTGTGTGTGAATGTGTGTGTGTGTGTCAGTGTGTGTGTGTCCGGTCGGCTCGCAGAGATAATAACACGGCCGTGGCAAGAAGTCCATGCCTGTCGTAATAGGAGAATAATGGGTAGGAGTCGAGAGGTGAAGAGTGTATGTGTCTTTGTGTGTGTGCGTGTGTTTTTGCGTGTGTGAGTATGTGTGTTTATTTGTGTGTGTGTGTCCGTTTGGCTTGCAGAGATAAGAATACGGCCCAGGCAAGAAGGCCCTGCCTGTCGTAAGAGGCGACTAATGGGTAGGAGTCGAGAGGTGGAGAGTGTGTGTGTATGCGTGTGTGTGTGTGTCCGTTCGGCTTGCAGAGATAAGAACACGGCCGTGGCAAGAAGTCCCTGCCTGTCGTAATAGGAGAATAATGGGTAGGAGTCGAGAGGTGAAGAGTGTATGTGTGTGTGCGTGTGTGCGTACGTGTGTGTGTGTGTGTGAATGTGTGTGTGTGTCAGTGTGTGTGTGTCCGTTCGGCTCGCAGAGATTAGAATACGGCCGAGGCAATAAGTCCATGCCTGTCGTAAGATGCGACTAATGGGTAGGAGTCGAGGGGTTAAGAGTGTATTTGTGTGTGTGTGCGTGTGTGTGTGCGTAGGTGCGTGTGTGTGTGTAAGTATGTGTGTGTCCGTTCGGCTCGCAGAGATAAGAACACGGCCGTGGCAAGAAGTCCCTGCCTGTCGTAAGAGGCGACTAATGAATAGGAGTCGAGAGGTGAAGAGTGTATGTGTCTTTGTGTGTGTGCGTGTATTTGTGCGTGTGTGAGTATATGTCTGTATTTGTGTGTGTGTCCGTTTGGCTTGCAGAGATAAGAATACGGCCGAGGCAAGAAAGCCCTCTCTCTTGTAAGGGGCGACTAATAGGTAGGAGTCGAAAGGTGAATAGTGTATGTGTGTGTGTGTGCGTGTGTGGGTATGTGTGTGTTTGTGCGTGTGTAAGTGTGTGTGTGTGTATGTATGTGTGTGTCCATTCGGCTCGCAGAGATTAGAATACGGCCGAGGCAATAAGGTCATGCCTGTCTTAAGAGGCGACTAATGGATAGGAGTCGAAAGGTGGAGAGTGTATATGTGTGTGTGCGCGTGTGTGCGTGCGTGTGTGTGCGTGTTCTTGTATGTGTGTGAGTGAGTGGGTGTGTGTCCGGTCGGCTCGCAGAGATAAAAACATGGCCGTGGCAGGAAGGACCTGCCTATCGTAAGAGGCGACTAATGGGTAGGAGTGGAGGGTGAAGAGTGTATGTGTGTGTGTGTGTGTGCGTGTGTGCGTGTGCGTGTGTGCGTTCGTCTTGCAGAGATAAGAACACGACCGTGGCAAGAAGTCCCTGCGTTTCGAAAGAGAAGAATAATGGGTAGGAGTCGAGAGGTGAAGAGTGTATATGTGTGTGTGCGCGTGTGTGCGTTCGTGTGTGTGCGTGTTCTTGTATGTGTGTGTGTGAGTGTGTGTGTGTCCGGTCGGCTCGCAGAGATAAGAACATGGCCGTGGCGGGAAGGCCCTGCCTGTCGTAAGAGGAGAATAATGGGTAGGAGTGGAGGGTGAAGAGTGTATGTGTGTGTGTGTGTGTGCGTGTGTGCGTGAGCGTGTGTGCGTTCGTCTTGCAGAGATAAGAACACGACCGTGGCAAGAAGTCCCTGCGTTTCGAAAGAGAAGAATAATGGATAGGAGTCGAAAGGTGGAGAGTGTATATG
>NW_027311932.1:50000-65000 GCF_040954645.1 Diabrotica undecimpunctata | reverse complement strand
CACGGCCGTGGCAAGAAGTCCCTGCCTGTCGTAAAAGGAGAATAATGGGTAGGAGTCGAGAGGTGAAGAGTGTATGTGTGTGTGTTCGTGTGTGCGTACGTGTGTGAGTGTGTGTGTGAATGTGTGTGTGTGTCAGTGTGTGTGTGTCCGTTCGGCTCGCAGAGATTAGAATACGGCCGAGGCAATAAGTCCATGCCTGTCGTAAGATGCGACTAATGGGTAGGAGTCGAGGGGTTAAGAGTGTATTTGTGTGTGTGTGCGTGTGTGCGTGTGTGTGTGCGTAGGTGCGTGTGTGTGTGTAAGTATGTGTGTGTCCGTTCGGCTCGCAGAGATAAGAACACGGCCGTGGCAAGAAGTCCCTGCCTGTCGTAAGAGGCGACTAATGAATAGGAGTCGAGAGGTGAAGAGTGTATGTGTCTTTGTGTGTGTGCGTGTATTTGTGCGTGTGTGAGTATATGTCTGTATTTGTGTGTGTGTCCGTTTGGTTTGCAGAGATAAGAATACGGCCGAGGCAAGAAGGCCCTCTCTCTTGTAAGGGGCGACTAATAGGTAGGAGTCGAAAGGTGAATAGTGTATGTGTGTGTGTGTGTGTGCGTGTGTGGGTATGTGTGTGTTTGTGCGTGTGTAAGTGTGTGTGTGTGTATGTATGTGTGTCCATTCGGCTCGCAGAGATTAGAATACGGCCGAGGCAAGAAGGTCATGCCTGTCTTAAGAGGCGACTAAGGGATAGGAGTCGAAAGGTGGAGAGTGTATATGTTTGTGTGCGCGTGTGTGCGTGCGTGTGTGTGCGTGTTCTTGTATGTGTGTGTGTGAGTGGGTGTGTGTCCGGTCGGCTCGCAGAGATAAAAACATGGCCGTGGCAGGAAGGCCCTGCCTATCGTAAGAGGCGACTAATGGGTAGGAGTCGAGGGTGAAGAGTGTATGTGTGTGTGTGTGTGCGTGTGTGCGTGTGCGTGTGTGCGTTCGTCTTGCAGAGATAAGAACACGACCGTGGCAAGAAGTCCCTGCCTTTCGAAAGAGAAGAATAATGGGTAGGAGTCGAGAGGTGAAGAGTGTATATGTGTGTGTGCGCGTGTGTGCGTTCGTGTGTGTGTGTGTTCTTGTATGTGTGTGTGTGAGTGTGTGTGTGTCCGGTCGGCTCGCAGAGATAAGAACATGGCCGTGGCAGGAAGGCCCTGCCTGTCGTAAGAGGCGACTAATGGGTAGGAGTCGAGAGGTGAAGAGTGTATGTGTGTGTGCGTGTGTGCGTGTGTGTGTGCGTGTGTGAGTGTGTGTGTATGTGTGTGTGTCCGTCTGGCTTGCAGAGGTAAGAATACGGCAAAGGCAAGAAGACCCTACCAGTTGTAAGGGCGAATAATAGGTAGGAGTCGAGAGGTGAAGAGTGTATGTGTGTGTGTGCGTGTGTGCGTGTGTGTGTGCGTGTGTGAGTATGTGTGTGTGTGTCCGTTCGGCTTGCAGAGATAAGAACACGGCCGTGGCAAGAAGTCCCTGCCTGTCTTAAGAGGAGAATAATGGGTAGGAGTCGAGAGGTGAAGAGTGTATGTGTGTGTGTGTGTGTGTGTGTGCGTGTGTGCGTGTGTGGGCGTGTGTGAGTGTGTGTGTATGTGTGTGTCCGTTTGGCTTGCAGAGATAAGAATACGGCCGAGGCCAGAAGGCCCTGCCTCTTGTAAGGGTCGACTAATAAGTAGGAGTCGAGAGGTGAAGAGTGTATGTGTGTGTGTGCGTGTTTGTGTGTGTGTGAGTGTATGTGTGTCTGCGTGTGTGCGTGTGTGTATGCGTGTGTGAGTATGTGTGTGTGTCAGTTCGGCTTGCAGAGATGAAAACACGACCGAGGCAAGAAGGCCCTGCCAATCGTAAGAGGCGACTAATAGGTAGGAGTCGAGAGGTGAAAAGTGTATGTTTGTGTGCGTGTGTGCGTGTGAGTGTGCGTGTGTGCGTTCGGCTTGCAGAGATAAGAACACGACCGTGGCAAGAAGTCCCTGCCTTTCGAAAGAGAAGAATAATGGGTAGGAGTCGAAAGGTGAAGAGTGTATATGTGTGTGTGCGCGTGTGTGCGTGCGTGTGTGTGTGTGTTCTTGTATGTGTGTGTGTGTGAGTGTGTGAGTATGTGTGTGTGTTAGTTTGGCTTGCAGAGATGAGAACACGACCGCGGCAAGAAGGCCCTGCTTATCGTAAGAGGCGACTAATAGGTAGGAGTCGAGAGGTGAAGAATGTATGTGTGTGTGTGCGTGTTTGTGTGTGTGTGAGTGTATGTGTGTGTGCGTGTGTGCGTGTGTGTGTGTGTGTGCGTGTGGGTGTGCGTGTGTGAGTATGTGTGTGTGTTAGTTTGGCTTGCAGAGATGAGAACACGACCGCGGCAAGAAGGCCCTGCTTATCGTAAGAGGCGACTAATAGGTAGGTGTCGAGAGGTGAAGAATGTATGTGTGTGTGCGTGTTTGTGTGTGTGTGAGTGTATGTGTGTGTGCGTGTGTGCGTGTGTGTGTGCGTGTGTGAGTATGTGTGTGTGTCAGTTCGGCTTGCAGAGATGAAAACACGACCGAGGCAAGAAGGCCCTGCCAATCGTAAGAGGCGACTAATAGGTAGGAGTCGAGAGGTGAAAAGTGTATGTTTGTGTGCGTGTGTGCGTGTGAGTGTGCGTGTGTCCGTTCGGCTTGCAGAGATAAGAACACGACCGTGGCAAGAAGTCCCTGCCTTTCGAAAGAGAAGAATAATGGGTAGGAGTCGAAAGGTGAAGAGTGTATATGTGTGTGTGCGCGTGTGTGCGTGCGAGTGTGTGTGTGTTCTTGTATGTGTGTGTGTGTGAGTGTGTGTGTGTCCGGTCGGCTCGCAGAGATAAGACCATGGCCGTGGCAGGAAGGCCCTGCCTGTCGTAAGAGGCGACTAATGGGTAGGAGTCGAGAGGTGAAGAGTGTATATGTGTGTGTACGTGTGTGCGTGTGTGTGTGCGTGTGTGAGTGTGTGTGTATGTGTGTGTGTCCGTCTGGCTTGCAGAGGTAAGAATACGGCCAAGGCAAGAAGACCCTACCAGTTGTAAGGGGCGACTAATAGGTAGGAGTCGAGAGGTTAAGAGTGTATGTCTGTGTGTGTGTGTGAGTATGTGTGTGTCCGTTCGGCTTGCAGAGATAAGAACATGGCCGAGGCAAGAAGACTCTGCCTGTCGTAATAGGAGAATATTGGGTAGGAGTCGAGAGGTGAAGAGTGTATGTGTGTGTGTGCGTGTGTGCGTACGTGTGTGAGTGTGTGTGTGAATGTGTGTGTGTGTGTCAGTGTGTGTGTGTCCGTTCGGCTCGCAGAGATTAGAATACGTCCGTGGCAAGAAGTCCCTGAATGTCGTAAGAGGCGACTAATGGGTAGGAGTCGAGAGGTTAAGAGTGTATGTGTGTGTGTGTGTGTGTGAGTATGTGTGTGTCCGTTCGGCTTGCAGAGATAAGAACACGGCCGAGGCAAGAAGACCCTGCCTGTCGTGAGAGACGACTAATAGGTTGGAGTCGAGAGGTGAAGAATGTATGTGTGTGTGCGTATTTGCGTGTTTGTGTGTGTGAGTGTATGTGTGTGTGCGTGTGTGCGTGTGTGTGTGAGTGTGTGTGTATGTGTGTGTCCTTTCGGCTTGCAGAGATAAGAACACGGCCGTGGCAAGAAGTCCCTGAATGTCGTAAGAGGCGACTAATGGGTAGGAGTCGAGAGGTTAAGAGTGTATGTGTGTGTGTGTGTGTGTGTGTGTGTGTGAGTATGTGTGTGTCCGTTCGGCTTGCAGAGATAAGAACACGGCCGAGGCAAGAAGACTCTGCCTGTCGTAATAGGAGAATATTGGGTAGGAGTCGAGAGGTGAAGAGTGTATGTGTGTGTGTGCGTGTGTGCGTACGTGTGTGAGTGTGTGTGTGAATGTGTGTGTGTGTGTCAGTGTGTGTGTGTCCGTTCGGCTCGCAGAGATTAGAATACGGCCGAGGCAATAAGTCCATGCCTGTCGTAAGATGCGACTAATGGGTAGGAGTCGAGAGGTGAAGAGTGTATTTGTGTGTGTGTGTGTGCGTGTGTGCGTGTGTGCGTGTGTGTGTGAGTGTGTGTGTGTATGTGTGTGTCCGTTCGGCTTGCAGAGATAAGAATACGTCCGTGGCAAGAAGTCCCTGAATGTCGTAAGAGGCGACTAATGGGTAGGAGTCGAGAGGTTAAGAGTGTATGTGTGTGTGTGTGTGAGTGTGTGTGTGTCCGTTCGGCTTGCAGAGATAAGAACACGGCCGAGGCAAGAAGACCCTGCCTGTCGTGAGAGACGACTAATAGGTAGGAGTCGAGAGGTGAAGAATGTATGTGTGTGTGCGTATTTGCGTGTTTGTGTGTGTGAGTGTATGTGTGTGTGCGTGTGTGCGTGTGTGTGTGAGTGTGTGTGTATGTGTGTGTCCGTTCGGATTGCAGAGATAAGAACACGGCCGTGGCAAGAAGTCCCTGCCTGTCGTAAGAGGAGAATAATGGGTAGGAGTCGAGGGGTGAAGAGTGTGTGCGTGTGCGTGTGCGTGTGCGTGTGCGTGTGTGTGTGCGTGTGTGTGTGTGTCCGTTCGGCTTGCAGAGATAAGAACACGGCCGTGGCAAGAAGTCCCTGCCTGTCGTAAGAGGAGAATAATGGGTAGGAGTCGAGAGGTGAAGAGTGTATGTGTGTATGTGTGTGTGTGTGCGTGTGTGCGTACGTGTGTGAGTGTGTGTGTGAATGTGTGTGTGTGTCAGTGTGTGTGTGTCCGGTCGGCTCGCAGAGATAATAACACGACCGTGGCAAGAAGTCACTGCCTGTCGTAATAGGGGAATAATGGGTAGGAGTCGAGAGGTGAAGAGTGTATGTGTCTTTGTGTGTGTGCGTGTGTTTTTGCGTGTGTAAGTATGTGTGTGTATTTGTGTGTGTGTGTCCGTTTGGCTTGCAGAGATAAGAATACGGCCGAGGCAAGAAGGCCCTGCCTGTCGTAAGAGGCGACTAATGGGTAGGAGTCGAGAGGTGGAGAGTGTGTGTGTATGCGTGTGTGTGTGTGTCCATTCGGCTTGCAGAGATAAGAACACGGCCGTGGCAAGAAGTCCCTGCCTGTCGTAATAGGAGAATAATGGGTAGGAGTCGAGAGGTGAAGAGTGTATGTGTGTGTGTGCGTGTGTGCGTACGTGTGTGAGTGTGTGTGTGAATGTGTGTGTGTGTCAGTGTGTGTGTGTCCGTTCGGCTCGCAGAGATTAGAATACGGCCGAGGCAATAAGTCCATGCCTGTCGTAAGATGCGACTAATGGGTAGGAGTCGAGGGGTGAAGAGTGTATTTGTGTGTGTGTGCGTGTGTGCGTGTGTGTGTGCGTAGGTGCGTGTGTGTGTGTAAGTATGTGTGTGTCCGTTCGGCTCGCAGAGATAAGAACACGGCCGTGGCAAGAAGTCCCTGCCTGTCGTAGGAGGCGACTAATGAATAGGAGTCGAGCGGTGAAGAGTGTATGTGTCTTTGTGTGTGTGCGTGTGTTTGTGCGTGTGTGAGTATGTGTGTGTATTTGTGTGTGTGTCCGTTTGGCTTGCAGAGATAAGAATACGGCCGAGGCAAGAAGGCCCTCTCTCTTGTAAGGGGCGACTAATAGGTAGGAGTCGAAAGGTGAATAGTGTATGTGTGTGTGTGTGTGTGTGCGTGTGTGGGTATGTGTGTGTTTGTGCGTGTGTAAGTGTGTGTGTATGTATGTGTGTGTCCATTCGGCTCGCAGAGATTAGAATACGGCCGAGGCAAGAAGGTCATGCCTGTCTTAAGAGGCGACTAATGGATAGGAGTCGATAGGTGGAGAGTGTATGTGTGTGTGTGCGTGTTTGTGTGTGTGTGAGTGTATGTGTGTGTGCGTGTGTGCGTGTGTGTGTGCGTGTGTGAGTATGTGTGTGTCAGTTCGGCTTGCAGAGATGAAAACACGACCGAGGCAAGAAGGCCCTGCCAATCGTAAGAGGCGACTAATAGGTAGGAGTCGAGAGGTGAAAAGTGTATGTTTGTGTGCGTGTGTGCGTGTGAGTGTGCGTGTGTGCGTTCGGCTTGCAGAGATAAGAACACGACCGTGGCAAGAAGTCCCTGCCTTTCGAAAGAGAAGAATAATGGGTAGGAGTCGAAAGGTGAAGAGTGTATATGTGTGTGTGCGCGTGTGTGCGTGCGAGTGTGTGTGTGTTCTTGTATGTGTGTGTGTGTGAGTGTGTGTGTGTCCGGTCGGCTCGCAGAGATAAGACCATGGCCGTGGCAGGAAGGCCCTGCCTGTCGTAAGAGGCGACTAATGGGTAGGAGTCGAGAGGTGAAGAGTGTATATGTGTGTGTACGTGTGTGCGTGTGTGTGTGCGTGTGTGAGTGTGTGTGTATGTGTGTGTGTCCGTCTGGCTTGCAGAGGTAAGAATACGGCCAAGGCAAGAAGACCCTACCAGTTGTAAGGGGCGACTAATAGGTAGGAGTCGAGAGGTTAAGAGTGTATGTCTGTGTGTGTGTGTGAGTATGTGTGTGTCCGTTCGGCTTGCAGAGATAAGAACATGGCCGAGGCAAGAAGACTCTGCCTGTCGTAATAGGAGAATATTGGGTAGGAGTCGAGAGGTGAAGAGTGTATGTGTGTGTGTGCGTGTGTGCGTACGTGTGTGAGTGTGTGTGTGAATGTGTGTGTGTGTGTGTCAGTGTGTGTGTGTCCGTTCGGCTCGCAGAGATTAGAATACGTCCGTGGCAAGAAGTCCCTGAATGTCGTAAGAGGCGACTAATGGGTAGGAGTCGAGAGGTTAAGAGTGTATGTGTGTGTGTGTGTGTGTGTGAGTATGTGTGTGTCCGTTCGGCTTGCAGAGATAAGAACACGGCCGAGGCAAGAAGACCCTGCCTGTCGTGAGAGACGACTAATAGGTTGGAGTCGAGAGGTGAAGAATGTATGTGTGTGTGCGTATTTGCGTGTTTGTGTGTGTGAGTGTATGTGTGTGTGCGTGTGTGCGTGTGTGTGTGAGTGTGTGTGTATGTGTGTGTCCTTTCGGCTTGCAGAGATAAGAACACGGCCGTGGCAAGAAGTCCCTGAATGTCGTAAGAGGCGACTAATGGGTAGGAGTCGAGAGGTTAAGAGTGTATGTGTGTGTGTGTGTGTGTGTGAGTATGTGTGTGTCCGTTCGGCTTGCAGAGATAAGAACACGGCCGAGGCAAGAAGACTCTGCCTGTCGTAATAGGAGAATATTGGGTAGGAGTCGAGAGGTGAAGAGTGTATGTGTGTGTGTGCGTGTGTGCGTACGTGTGTGAGTGTGTGTGTGAATGTGTGTGTGTGTGTCAGTGTGTGTGTGTCCGTTCGGCTCGCAGAGATTAGAATACGGCCGAGGCAATAAGTCCATGCCTGTCGTAAGATGCGACTAATGGGTAGGAGTCGAGAGGTGAAGAGTGTATTTGTGTGTGTGTGTGTGCGTGTGTGCGTGTGTGCGTGTGTGTGTGAGTGTGTGTGTGTATGTGTGTGTCCGTTCGGCTTGCAGAGATAAGAATACGTCCGTGGCAAGAAGTCCCTGAATGTCGTAAGAGGCGACTAATGGGTAGGAGTCGAGAGGTTAAGAGTGTATGTGTGTGTGTGTGTGAGTGTGTGTGTGTCCGTTCGGCTTGCAGAGATAAGAACACGGCCGAGGCAAGAAGACCCTGCCTGTCGTGAGAGACGACTAATAGGTAGGAGTCGAGAGGTGAAGAATGTATGTGTGTGTGCGTATTTGCGTGTTTGTGTGTGTGAGTGTATGTGTGTGTGCGT
The DNA here is from genome assembly GCF_040954645.1 of Diabrotica undecimpunctata. Lineage (NCBI taxonomy): Eukaryota > Metazoa > Arthropoda > Insecta > Coleoptera > Chrysomelidae > Diabrotica > Diabrotica undecimpunctata. The sequence continues at coordinate 57,278 of NW_027311932.1, read as the reverse complement.
GTGTGCGTGTGTGTGTGAGTGTGTGTGTATGTGTGTGTCCGTTCGGATTGCAGAGATAAGAACACGGCCGTGGCAAGAAGTCCCTGCCTGTCGTAAGAGGAGAATAATGGGTAGGAGTCGAGGGGTGAAGAGTGTGTGCGTGTGCGTGTGCGTGTGTGTGTGCGTGTGTGTGTGCGTGTGTGTGTGTGTCCGTTCGGCTTGCAGAGATAAGAACACGGCCGTGGCAAGAAGTCCCTGCCTGTCGTAAGAGGAGAATAATGGGTAGGAGTCGAGAGGTGAAGAGTGTATGTGTGTATGTGTGTGTGTGTGCGTGTGTGCGTACGTGTGTGAGTGTGTGTGTGAATGTGTGTGTGTGTCAGTGTGTGTGTGTCCGGTCGGCTCGCAGAGATAATAACACGACCGTGGCAAGAAGTCACTGCCTGTCGTAATAGGGGAATAATGGGTAGGAGTCGAGAGGTGAAGAGTGTATGTGTCTTTGTGTGTGTGCGTGTGTTTTTGCGTGTGTAAGTATGTGTGTGTATTTGTGTGTGTGTGTCCGTTTGGCTTGCAGAGATAAGAATACGGCCGAGGCAAGAAGGCCCTGCCTGTCGTAAGAGGCGACTAATGGGTAGGAGTCGAGAGGTGGAGAGTGTGTGTGTATGCGTGTGTGTGTGTGTCCATTCGGCTTGCAGAGATAAGAACACGGCCGTGGCAAGAAGTCCCTGCCTGTCGAAATAGGAGAATAATGGGTAGGAGTCGAGAGGTGAAGAGTGTATGTGTGTGTGTGCGTGTGTGCGTACGTGTGTGAGCGTGTGTGTGAATGTGTGTGTGTGTGTCAGTGTGTGTGTGTCCGTTCGGCTCGCAGAGATTAGAATACGGCCGAGGCAATAAGTCCATGCCTGTCGTAAGATGCGACTAATGGGTAGGAGTCGAGGGGTGAAGAGTGTATTTGTGTGTGTGTGCGTGTGTGCGTGTGTGTGTGCGTAGGTGCGTGTGTGTGTGTAAGTATGTGTGTGTCCGTTCGGCTCGCAGAGATAAGAACACGGCCGTGGCAAGAAGTCCCTGCCTGTCGTAGGAGGCGACTAATGAATAGGAGTCGAGCGGTGAAGAGTGTATGTGTCTTTGTGTGTGTGCGTGTGTTTGTGCGTGTGTGAGTATGTGTGTGTATTTGTGTGTGTGTCCGTTTGGCTTGCAGAGATAAGAATACGGCCGAGGCAAGAAGGCCCTCTCTCTTGTAAGGGGCGACTAATAGGTAGGAGTCGAAAGGTGAATAGTGTATGTGTGTGTGTGTGTGTGCGTGTGTGGGTATGTGTGTGTTTGTGCGTGTGTAAGTGTGTGTGTATGTATGTGTGTGTCCATTCGGCTCGCAGAGATTAGAATACGGCCGAGGCAAGAAGGTCATGCCTGTCTTAAGAGGCGACTAATGGATAGGAGTCGATAGGTGGAGAGTGTATATGTGTGTGTGCGCGTGTGTGCGTGCGTGTGTGTGCGTGTTCTTGTATGTGTGTGTGTGAGTGGGTGTGTGTCCGGTCGGCTCGCAGAGATAAAAACATGGCCGTGGCAGGAAGGCCCTGCCTATCGTAAGAGGCGACTAATGGGTAGGAGTCAAGGGTGAAGAGTGTATGTGTGTGTGTGTGCGTGTGTGCGTGTGTGTGTGTGCGTGTGCGTGTGCGTGTGTGCGTTCGGCTTGCAGAGATAAGAAAACGACCGTGGCAAGAAGTCCCTGCCTTTCGAAAGAGAAGAATAATGGGTAGGAGTCGAGAGGTGAAGAGTGTATATGTGTGTGTGCGCGTGTGTGCGTGTGTGTGTGTGTTCTTGTATGTGTGTGTGTGAGTGTGTGTGTGTCCGGTCGGCTCGCAGAGATAAGAACATGGCCGTGGCAGGGATGCCCTGCCTGTCGTAAGAGGCGACTAATGGGTAGGAGTCTAGAGATGAAGAGTGTATGTGTGTGTGTGCGTGTGTGCGTGTGTTTGTGTGTGCGTGTGTGTGTCCGTTCAGCTTGCAGAGATAAGAACACGGCCGTGGCAAGAAGTCCCTGCCTGTCGTAAGAGGAGAATAATGGGTAGAAGTCGAGAGGTGAATAGTGTATGTGTGCTTGCGTCTGTGTGTGTGTGAGTGTGTGTGTGTGTCCGTTCGGCTCGCAGAGATAAGAATGCGTTCGTGGCAAGAAGGCCCTGCCTGTCTTAAGAGGCGACTAATGGATAGGAATCGAGAGGTGGAGAGTGTGTGCGTGTGCGTTTGCGTGTGTGCGTTTGTGCCTGTGTGCGTGTGTTTGTGTGTGCGTGTGTGTGTGTGTCTGGTCGGCTCGCTGAAATGAGAACACGGCCGTGGCAAGAAGGCCCTGCCTGTCGTAAGAGGCGACTAATGGGTAGGAGTCGAGAGGTGAAGAGGGTATGTTAGCTTGCGAGTGTGTGTGTGTGAGTGTGTGTGTGTCCGTTCGGCTCGCAGAGATAAGAATGCGTTCGTGGCAAGAATGCCCTGCCTGTCTTAAGAGGCGACTAATGGATAGGAATCGAGAGGTGGAGAGTGTGTGCGTGTGCCTATGCGTGTGCGTGTGTGCGTGTGTGCGTGTGTGTCTGTGAGCTTGTGTTTGTGTGTGCGTGTGTTTGTGTGTGCGTGTGTGTGTGTCCGTTCGGCTCACAGAGATTAGAATACGGCCGAGGCAATAAGTCCATGCCTGTCGTAAGAGGCGACTAATGGGTAGGAGTCGAGATGTGAAGAGTGTATTTGTGTGTGTGTGCGTGTGTGCGTGTGTGTGTGCGTGTGTGTGTGTGAGTGTGTGTGTGTCCGTTCGGCTCGCAGAGATAAGAACACGGCCGTGGCAAGAAGGTCCTGCCTGTCGTAAGAAGCGACTAATGAATAGGAGTCGAGAGGTGAAGAGTGTATGTGTCTGTGTATGTGTACGTGTGTTTGTGCGTGTGTGAGTGTGTGTGTGTATGTGTTTGTGTGTCTGTTTGGCTGGCAGAGATAAGAATACGGCCGAGACAAGAAGGCCCTGCCTGTCTTAAGAGGCGACTAATGGATAGGAATCGAGATGTGGAGAGTGTGTGCGTATGCGTGTGCGTGTGCGTGTGTGCGTTTGTGCGTGTGTGCCTGTGTGCGTGTGTTTGTGTGTGCGTGTGTGTGTGTCCGTTCAGCTTGCAGAGATAAGAACACGGCCGTGGCAAGAAGTCCCTGCCTGTCGTAAGAGGAGAATAATGGGTAGAAGTCGAGAGGTGAATAGTGTATGTGTGCTTGCGTCTGTGTGTGTGTGTGAGTGTGTGTGTGTGTCCGTTCGGCTCGCAGAGATAAGAATGCGTTCGGGGCAAGAAGGCCCTGCCTGTCTTAAGAGGCGACTAATGGATAGGAATCGAGAGGTGGAGAGTGTGTGCGTGTGCGTTTGCGTGTGTGCGTTTGTGCCTGTGTGCGTGTGTTTGTGTGTGCGTGTGTGTGTGTGTCCGGTCGGCTCGCTGAAATGAGAACACGGCCGTGGCAAGAAGGCCGTGCCTGTCGTAAGAGGCGACTAATGGGTAGGAGTCGAGAGGTGAAGAGGGTATGTGTGCTTGCGTGTGTGTGTGTGAGTGTGTGTGTGTCCGTTCGGCTCGCAGAGATAAGAATGCGTTCGTGGCAAGAATGCCCTGCCTGTCTTAAGCGGCGACTAATGGATAGGAGTCGAGAGGTGGAGAGTGTGTGCGTGTTGGTGTACGTGTGCGTGTCTGCGTGTGTGCCTGTGTGCGTGTGTTTGTGTACGTGTGTGTGTGTGTCCGTTCGGCTCACAGAGATAAGAATACGTCCGTGGCAAGAAGGCCCTGCCTGTCTTAAGAGGCGACTAATGGATAGGAATCGAGAGGTGGAGAGTGTGTGCGTGTGCGTGTGCGTGTGCGTGTGTGCGTTTGTGCGTGTGTGCCTGTGTGCGTGTGTTTGTGTGTGCGTGTGTGTGTGTCCGTTCGGCTTGCAGAGATAAGAACACGGCCGTGGCAAGAAGTCCCTGCCTGTCGTAAGAGGAGAATAATGGGTAGAAGTCGAGAGGTGAATAGTGTATGTGTGCTTGCGTCTGTGTGTGTGTGAGTGTGTGTGTGTGTGTCCGTTCGGCTTGCAGAGATAAGAATACGTCCGTGGCAAGAAGGCCCTGCCTGTCTTAAGAGGCGACTAATGGATAGGAATCGAGAGGTGGAGAGTGTGTGCGTGTGCGTTTGCGTGTGTGCGTTTGTGCCTGTGTGCGTGTGTTTGTGTGTGCGTGTGTGTGTGTGTCCGGTCGGCTCGCTGAAATGAAAACACGGCCGTGGCAAGAAGGCCCTGCCTGTCGTAAGAGGCGACTAATGGGTAGGAGTCGAGAGGTGAAGAGGGTATGTGTGCTTGCGTGTGTGTGTGTGTGTGTGTGAGTGTGTGTGTGTGTCCGTTCGGCTCGCAGAGATAAGAATTCGTTCGTGGCAAGAATGCCCTGCCTGTCTTAAGAGGCGACTAATGGATAAGAATTGAGAGGTAGAGAGTGTGTGCGTGTGCGTATGCGTGTGCGTGTGTGCGTGTGTGGGTGTGTGTCTGTGTGCGTGTGTTTGTGTGTGCGTGTGTGTGTGTCCGTTCGGCTTGCAGAGATAAGAACACGGCCGTGGCAAAAAGTCCCTGCCTGTCGTAAGAGGAGAATAATGGGTAGAAGTCTAGAGGTGAATACTGTATGTGTGCTTGCGTGTGTGTGTGTGTGTGTGAGTGTGGATGTGTGTCCGTTCGGCTCGCAGAGATAAGAAAACGGCCGTGGCAAGAAGTCCCTGAATGTCGTAAGAGTCGACTAATGGGTAGGAGTCTAGAGGTGAAGCGTGTATGTGTGTGTGTGTGCGAGTGTATGTATGTGTGTCCGTTCGGCTTGCAGAGATAAGAATACGTCCGTGGCAAGAAGGCCCTGCCTGTCTTAAGAGACGACTAATGGATAGGAGTCGAGAGGTTGAGAGTGTGTGCGTGTGCGTGTGCGTGTGCGTGTGCGTGGGTGCGTGTGTGTGTGTGTGTGCGTGTGTGCGTGCGTGTGTGTGTGGGTGTGTGTGTGTGAGTGTGTGTGTCCGTTCGGCACACAGAGTTAAAAACTCGACTGTGGCAAGTAGTCCCTGCCTGTTGTAAGAGGAGAATAATGGGTAGGAGTCGAGAGGTGAAGAGTGTGTGTGTGTGTGTGTGTGTGCGTGCGTGTTTAAGTGTGTGTGTATGTGAGTGTGTGTGAGTGTGTGTGTGTGCGGTCGGCTCGCAGAGATAAGAACACAGCCGTGGCAAGAAGGCCCTGCCTGTCGTAAGAGGCGAGTAATAAGTAGGATTCGAGAGGTGAAGAGTGTATGTGTGTGTGTGTGCGAGTGTGCGTGTGTGTGCGTGTGTGAGTATGTGTGTGTGTTAGTTCGGCTTGCAGAAATAAGAACACGACCGAGGCAAGAAGGCCCTGCCTATCGTAAGATGCGACTAATAGGTAGGAGTCGAGAGGTGAAGAGTGAATGTGTGTGTGCGTGTGTGCGTGTGTGTGTGCGTGTGTGAGTAGGTGTGTGTGTCCGTTCGGCTTGCACTGATAAGAACACGGCCAAGGCAAGAAGGCCCTGCCTGTCGTAAGAGGCGACTCATAGGTAGGAGTCGAGAGGTGAAGAATGTATGTGTGTGTGCGTGTGTGCGTGTTTGTGTGTGTGTGAGTGTATGTGTGTGTGCGTGTGTGCGTGCGTGTGTGTGTGTGTTTGTGAGTGTGTGTGTGTATGTGTGTGTGTCCCTTCGGCTCGCAGAGATAAGTAAACAGCCGTGGCAAGAAGGCGATGCAAATCGTACGGGGCGACTAATGGGTAGGAGTCGAGAGGTGAAAAGTGGGCGACTAATAAGTAGGAGGCGAGTGGTGAAAAGTGTATGTGCGTGTGTGCGTGTGTGCGTGTGTGTGTGCGTGTGAGCGTGCGTGTGTGTTTGAGTGTGTGTGTATGTCCGTTCGGCTCGCAGAGATAAGAACATGGCCGTGGCAAGAAGGCCCTGCCTGTCGTAAAGGGCGACTAATGGGTAGGAGTCGAGAGGTGAAGAGTGTATGTGTGTGTGTACGTGTGTGCGTGTGTGTGTGTGCGTGTGTGAGTATGTGTGTGTGTCCGTTCGGCTTGCAGAGATAAGAATACGTCCGTGGCAAGAAGTCCCTGAATGTCGTAAGAGGCGACTAATGGGTAGGAGTCGAGAGGTTAAGAGTGTATGTGTGTGTGTGTGTGTGAGTATGTGTGTGTCCGATCGGATTGCAGAGATAAGAACACGGCCGAAGCAAGAAGACCCTGCCTGTCGTAATAGAAGAATAATGGGTAGGAGTCGAGAGGTGAAGAGTGTATGTGTGTGTGTGTGCGTGTGTGCGTACGTGTGTGAGTGTGTGTGTGAATGTGTGTGTGTGTCAGTGTGTGTGTGTCCGTCCGGCTCGCAGAGATTAGAATACGGCCGAGGCAATAAGTCCATGCCTGTCGTAAGATGCGACTAATGGGTAGGAGTCGAGAGGTGAAGAGTGTATTTGTGTGTGTGTGCGTGTGTGTGTGCGTGGGTGCGTGTGTGCGTGTGTGTGTGAGTGTGTGTGTGTATGTGTGTGTCCGTTCGGCTTGCAGAGATAAGAATACGTCCGTGGCAAGAAGTCCCTGAATGTCGTAGGAGGCGACTAATGGGTAGAAGTCGAGAGGTTAAGAGTGTATGTGTGTGTGTGTGTGTGAGTGTGTGTGTGTCCGTTCGGCTTGCAGAGATAAGAACACGGCCGAGGCAAGTCGACCCTGCCTGTCGTGAGAGACGACTAATAGGTAGGAGTCGAGAGGTGAAGAATGTATGTGTGTGTGCGTATGTGCGTGTTTGTGTGTGTGAGTGTATGTGTGTGTGCGTGTGTGCGTGTGTGCGTGCGTGTGTGCGTGTGTGTGTGAGTGTGTGTGTATGTGTGTGTCCGTTCGGCTTGCAGAGAAAAGAACACGGCTGTGGCAAGAAGTCCCTGCCTGTCGTAAGAGGAGAATAATGGGTAGGAGTCGAGAGGTGAAGAGTGTGTGCGTGTGCGTGTGCGTGTGTGTGTGCGTGTGTGTGTGTCCGTTCGGCTTGCAGAGATAAGAACACGGCCGTGGCAAAAGTCCCTGCCTGTCGTAAGAGGAGAATAATGGGTAGGAGTCGAGAGGTGAAGAGTGTATGTGTGTGTGCGTGTGTGCGTACGTGTGTGAGTGTGTGTGTGAATGTGTGTGTGTGTCAGTGTGTGTGTGTCCGGTCGGCTCGCAGAGATAATAACACGGCCGTGGAAAGAAGTCCCTGTCTATCGTAATAGGAGAATAATGGGTAGGAGTCGAGAGGTGAAGAGTGTATGTGTCTTTGTGTGTG
>NW_027311932.1:0-35000 GCF_040954645.1 Diabrotica undecimpunctata | reverse complement strand
CTGTCTTAAGAGGCGACTAATGGATAGGAATCGAGAGGTGGAGAGTGTGTGCGTGTGCGTTTGCGTGTGTGCGTTTGTGCCTGTGTGCGTGTGTTTGTGTGTGCGTGTGTGTGTGTGTCTGGTCGGCTCGCTGAAATGAGAACACGGCCGTGGCAAGAAGGCCCTGCCTGTCGTAAGAGGCGACTAATGGGTAGGAGTCGAGAGGTGAAGAGGGTATGTTAGCTTGCGTGTGTGTGTGTGTGTGTGTGCGTGTGTGTGTGTCCGTTCGGCCTGCAGAGATAAGAACACGGCCGTGGCAAGAAGTCCCTGCCTGTCGTAAGAGGAGAATAATGGGTAGAAGTCGAGAGGTGAATACTGTATGTGTGCTTGCGTGTGTGTGTGTGTGTGAGTGTGTATGTGTGTCCGTTCGGCTCGCAGAGATAAGAAAACGGCCGTGGCAAGAAGTCCCTGAATGTCGTAAGAGTCGACTAATGGGTAGGAGTCTAGAGGTGAAGCGTGTATGTATGTGTGTGTGCGAGTGTATGTATGTGTGTCCGTTCGGCTTGCAGAGATAAGAATACGTCCGTGGCAAGAAGGCCCTGCCTGTCTTAAGAGGCGACTAATGGATAGGAGTCGAGAGGTTGAGAGTGTGTGCGTGTGCGTGTGCGTGTGCGTGTGCGTGGGTGCGTGTGTGTGTGTGCGTGTGTGCGTGCGTGTGTGTGTGGGTGTGTGTGTGAGTGTGTGTGTCCGTTCGGCACACAGAGATAAGAACTCGACTGTGGCAAGTAGTCCCTGCCTGTTGTAAGAGGCGACTAATGGGTAGGAGTCGAGAGGTGGAGAGTGTGTGTGTATGCGTGTGTGTGTGTGTCTGTTCGGCTTGCAGAGATAAGAACACGGCCGTGGCAAGAAGTCCCTGCCTGTCGTAATAGGAGAATAATGGGTAGGAGTCGAGAGGTGAAGAGTGTATGTGTGTGTGTGCGTGTGTGCGTACGTGTGTGAGTGTGTGTGTGAATGTGTGTGTGTGTCAGTGTGTGTGTCCGTTTGGCTCGCAGAGATTAGAATACGGCCGAGGCAATAAGTCCATGCCTGTCGTAAGATGCGACTAATGGGTAGGAGTCGAGGGGTGAAGAGTGTATTTGTGTGTGTGTGCGAGTGTTTTTGCGTGTGTAAGTATGTGTGTGTATTTGTGTGTGTGTGTCCGTTTGGCTTGCAGAGATAAGAATACGGCCGAGGCAAGAAGGCCCTGCCTGTCGTAAGAGGCGACTAATGGGTAGGAGTCGAGAGGTGGAGAGTGTGTGTGTATGCGTGTGTGTGTGTGTCCGTTCGGCTTGCAGAGATATGAACACGGCCGTGGCAAGAAGTCCCTGCCTGTCGTAATAGGAGAATAATGGGTAGGAGTCGAGAGGTGAAGAGTGTATGTGTGTGTGTGCGTGTGTGCGTACGTGTGTGAGTGTGTGTGTGAATGTGTGTGTGTGTTCAGTGTGTGTGTGTCCATTCGGCTCGCAGAGATTAGAATACGGCCGAGGCAAGAAGGTCATGCCTGTCTTAAGAGGCGACTAATGGATAGGAGTCGATAGGTGGAGAGTGTATATGTGTGTGTGCGCGTGTGTGCGTGCGTGTGTGTGCGTGTTCTTGTATGTGTGTGTGTGAGTGGGTGTGTGTCCGGTCGGCTCGCAGAGATAAGAACATGGCCGTGGCAGGGAGGCCCTGCCTGTCGTAAGAGGCGACTAATGGGTAGGAGTCTAGAGATGAAGAGTGTATGTGTGTGTGTGTGCGTGTGTGCGTATGTTTGTGCGTGTGTGAGTGTATGTGTATGTGTGTGTTTCCGTCTGGCTTGCAGAGGTAAGAATACGGCCAAGGCAAGAAGACCCTACCAGTTGTAAGGGGCGACTAATAGGTAGGAGTCGAGAGGTGAAGAGTGTATGTGTGTGTGTGCGTGTGTGCGTGTGTGTGTGCGTGTGTGAGTATGTGTGTGTGTCCGTTCGGTTTGCAGAGATAAGAACACGGCCGTGGCAAGAAGTCCCTGCCTTTCGAAAGAGAAGAATAATGGGTAGGAGTCGAGAGGTGAAGAGTGTATATGTGTGTGTGCGCGTGTGTGCGTGCGTGTGTGTGTGTGTTCTTGTATGTGTGTGTGTGAGTGTGTGTGTGTCCGGTCGGCTCGCAGAGATAAGAACATGGCCGTGGCAGGGAGGCCCTGCCTGTCGTAAGAGGCGACTAATGGGTAGGAGTCTAGAGATGAAGAGTGTATGTGTGTGTGTGCGTGTGTGCGTATGTTGGTGCGTGTGTGAGTGTATGTGTATGTGTGTGTTTCCGTCTGGCTTGCAGAGGTAAGAATACGGCCAAGGCAAGAAGACCCTACCAGTTGTAAGGGGCGACTAATAGGTAGGAGTCGAGAGGTGAAGAGTGTATGTGTGTGTGTGCGCGTGTGCGTGTGTGTGTGCGTGTGTGCGTTTGTGCGTGTGTGCCTGTGTGCGTATGTTTGTGTGTGCGTGTGTGTGTGTCCGTTCTGCTTGCAGAGATAAGAACACGGCCGTGGCAAGAAGTCCCAGCCTGTCGTAAGAGGAGAATAATGGGTAGAAGTCGAGAGGTGAATGGTATATGTGTGCTTGCGTCTGTGTGTGTGTGTGAGTGTGTGTGTGTGTCCGTTCGGCTCGCAGAGATAAGAATGCGTTCGTGGCAAGAAGGCCCTGCCTGTCTTAAGAGGCGACTAATGGATAGGAATCGAGAGGTGGAGAGTGTGTGCGTGTGCGTTTGCGTGTGTGCGTTTGTGCCTGTGTGCGTGTGTTTGTGTGTGCGTGTGTGTGTGTGTGTGTCTGGTCGGCTCGCTGAAATGAGAACACGGCCGTGGCAAGAAGGCCCTGCCTGTCGTAAGAGGCGACTAATGGGTAGGAGTCGAGAGGTGAAGAGGGTATGTTAGCTTGCGTGTGTGTGTGTGTGTGTGTGTGTGAGTGTGTGTGTGTCCGTTCGGCTCGCAGAGATAAGAATGCGTTCGTGGCAAGAATGCCCTGCCTGTCTTAAGAGGCGACTAATGGATAGGAGTCGAGAGGTGGAGAGTGTGTGCGTGTTCGTGTACGTGTGCGTGTCTGCGTGTGTGCCTGTGTGCGTGTGTTTGTGTGTGCGTGTGTGTGTGTGTCCGTTCGGCTCACAGAGATAAGAATACGTCCGTGGCAAGAAGGCCCTGCCTGTCTTAAGAGGCGACTAATGGATAGGAATCGAGAGGTGGAGAGTGTGTGCGTGTGCGTGTGCGTGTGCGTGTGTGCGTTTGTGCGTGTGTGCCTGTGTGCGTGTGTTTGTGTGTGCGTGTGTGTGTGTGTCCGTTCGGCTTGCAGAGATAAGAACACGGCCGTGGCAAGAAGTCCCTGCCTGTCGTAAGAGGAGAATAATGGGTAGAAGTCGAGAGGTGAATAGTGTATGTGTGCTTGAGTCTGTGTGTGTGTGAGTGTGTGTGTGTGTCCGTTCGGCTCGCAGAGATAAGAATGCGTTCGTGGCAAGAAGGCTCTGCCTGTCTTAAGAGGCGACTAATGGATAGGAATCGAGAGGTGGAGAGTGTGTGCGTGTGCGTTTGCGTGTGTGCGTTTGTGCCTGTGTGCGTGTGTTTGTGTGTGCGTGTGTGTGTGTGTCCGGTCGGCTCGCTGAAATGAAAACACGGCCGTGGCAAGAAGGCCCTGCCTGTCGTAAGAGGCGACTAATGGGTAGGAGTCGAGAGGTGAAGAGGGTATGTGTGCTTGCGTGTGTGTGTGTGTGTGAGTGTGTGTGTGTCCGTTCGGCTCGCAGAGATAAGAATTCGTTCGTGGCAAGAATGCCCTGCCTGTCTTAAGAGGCGACTAATGGATAGGAATTGAGAGGTAGAGAGTGTGTGCGTGTGCGTGGGTGCGTGTGTGGGTGTGTGTCTGTGTGCGTGTGTTTGTGTGTGCGTGTGTGTGTGTCCGTTCGGCTTGCAGAGATAAGAACACGGCCGTGGCAAAAAGTCCCTGCCTGTCGTAATAGGAGAATAATGGGTAGGAGTCGAGAGGTGAAGAGTGTATGTGTGTGTGTGCGTGTGTGCGTACGTGTGTGAGTGGGTGTGTGAATGTGTGTGTGTGTGTCAGTGTGTGTGTGTCCGTTCGGCTCGCAGAGATTAGAATACGGCCGTGGCAAGAAGTCCCTGCCTGTCGTAATGGGAGAATAATGGGTAGGAGTCGAGAGGTGAAGAGTGTATGTGTGTGTGTGTGCGTGTGTGCGTACGTGTGTGTGTGAATGTGTGTGTGTCAGTGTGTGTGTGTCCGTTCGGCTCGCAGAGATTAGAATACGGCCGAGGCAATAAGTCCATGCCTGTCGTAAGATGCGACTAATGGGTAGGAGTCGAGGGGTGAAGAGTGTATTTGTGTGTGTGTGCGAGTGTTTTTGCGTGTGTAAGTATGTGTGTGTATTTGTGTGTGTGTGTCCGTTTGGCTTGCAGAGATAAGAATACGGCCGAGGCAAGAAGGCCCTGCCTGTCGTAAGAGGCGACTTATGGGTAGGAGTCGAGAGGTGGAGAGTGTGTGTGTATGCGTGTGTGTGTGTGTCCGTTCGGCTTGCAGAGATATGAACACGGCCGTGGCAAGAAGTCCCTGCCTGTCGTAATAGGAGAATAATGGGTAGGAGTCGAGAGGTGAAGAGTGTATGTGTGTGTGTGCGTGTGTGCGTACGTGTGTGAGTGTGTGTGTGAATGTGTGTGTGTGTTCAGTGTGTGTGTGTCCATTCGGCTCGCAGAGATTAGAATACGGCCGAGGCAAGAAGGTCATGCCTGTCTTAAGAGGCGACTAATGGATAGGAGTCGATAGGTGGAGAGTGTATATGTGTGTGTGCGCGTGTGTGCGTGCGTGTGTGTGCGTGTTCTTGTATGTGTGTGTGTGTGAGTGGGTGTGTGTCCGGTCGGCTCGCAGAGATAAGAACATGGTTGTGGCAGGGAGGCCCTGCCTGTCGTAAGAGGCGACTAATGGGTAGGAGTCTAGAGATGAAGAGTGTAGGTGTGTGTGTGCGTGTGTGCGTATGTTTGTGCGTGTGTGAGTGTATGTGTATGTGTGTGTTTCCGTCTGGCTTGCAGAGGTAAGAATACGGCCAAGGCAAGAAGACCCTACCAGTTGTAAGGGGCGACTAATAGGTAGGAGTCGAGAGGTGAAGAGTGTATGTGTGTGTGTGCGTGTGTGCGTGTGTGTGTGCGTGTGTGAGTATGTGTGTGTGTCCGTTCGGCTTGCAGAGATAAGAACACGGCCGTGGCAAGAAGTCCCTGCCTTTCGAAAGAGAAGAATAATGGGTAGGAGTCGAGAGGTGAAGAGTGTATATGTGTGTGTGCGCGTGTGTGCGTGCGTGTGTGTGTGTGTTCTTGTATGTGTGTGTGTGAGTGTGTGTGTGTGTCCGGTCGGCTCGCAGAGATAAGAACATGGCCGTGGCAGGGAGGCCCTGCCTGTCGTAAGAGGCGACTAATGGGTAGGAGTCTAGAGATGAAGAGTGTATGTGTGTGTGTGCGTGTGTGCGTATGTTGGTGCGTGTGTGAGTGTATGTGTATGTGTGTGTTGCCGTCTGGCTTGCAGAGGTAAGAATACGGCCAAGGCAAGAAGACCCTACCAGTTGTAAGGGGCGACTAATAGGTAGGAGTCGAGAGGTGAAGAGTGTATGTGTGTGTGTGCGCGTGTGCGTGTGTGTGTGCGTGTGTGAGTATGTGTGTGTGTCCGTTCGGCTTGCAGAGATAAGAACACGGCCGTGGCAAGAAGTCCCTGCCTGTCGTAAGAGGAGAATAATGGGTAGGAGTCAAGAGGTGAAGAGTGTATGTGTGTGTGTGCGTGTGTGCGTGTGTGTGTGTGTGTGAGTGTGTGTGTATGTATGTGTGTGTCCGTTCGGCTCGCAGAGATTAGAATACGGCCGAGGCAAGAAGGTCCTGCCTGTCGTAAGAAGCGACAAATGAATAGGAGTCGAGAGGTGAAAAGTGTATGTGTCTGTGTGTGTGTACGTGTGTTTGTGTCTGTTTGGCTGGCAGAGATAAGAATACGGCCGAGGCAAGAAGGCCCTGCCTGTCTTAAGAGGCGACTAATGGATAGGAGTCGAGAGGTGGAAAGTGTGTGCGTGTGCGTGTACGTGTGCGTGTGTGCGTGTGTGCCTGTGTGCGTGTGTTTGTGTGTGCGTGTGTGTGTGTCCGTTCGGCTCACAGAGATAAGAATACGTCCGTGGCAAGAAGGCCCTGCCTGTCTTAAGAGGCGACTAATGGATAGGAATCGAGAGGTAGAGAGTGTGTGCGTGTGCGTGTGCGTGTGCGTGTGTGCGTTTGTGCGTGTGTGCCTGTGTGCGTGTGTTTGTGTGTGCGTGTGTGTGTCCGTTCGGCTTGCAGAGATAAGAACACGGCCGTGGCAAGAAGTCCCAGCCTGTCGTAAGAGGAGAATAATGGGTAGAAGTCGAGAGGTGAATGGTATATGTGTGCTTGCGTCTGTGTGTGTGTGTGTGAGTGTGTGTGTGTGTGTCCGTTCGGCTCGCAGAGATAAGAATGCGTTCGTGGCCAGAAGGCCCTGCCTGTCTTAAGAGGCGACTAATGGATAGGAATCGAGAGGTGGAGAGTGTGTGCGTGTGCGTTTGCGTGTGTGCGTTTGTGCCTGTGTGCGTGTGTTTGTGTGTGCGTGTGTGTGTGTGTGTCTGGTCGGCTCGCTGAAATGAGAACACAGCCGTGGCAAGAAGGCCCTGCCTGTCGTAAGAGTCGACTAATGGGTAGGAGTCGAGAGGTGAAGAGGGTATGTTAGCTTGCGTGTGTGTGTGTGTGTGTGTGAGTGTGTGTGTGTCCGTTCGGCTCGCAGAGATAAGAATGCGTTCGTGGCAAGAATGCCCTGCCTGTCTTAAGAGGCGACTAATGGATAGGAGTCGAGAGGTGGAGAGTGTGTGCGTGTTCGTGTACGTGTGCGTGTCTGCGTGTGTGCCTGTGTGAGTGTGTTTGTGTGTGCGTGTGTGTGTGTGTCCGTTCGGCTCACAGAGATAAGAATACGTCCGTGGCAAGAAGGCCCTGCCTGTCTTAAGAGGCGACTAATGGATAGAAATCGAGAGGTGGAGAGTGTGTGCGTGTGCGTGTGCGTGTGCGTGTGTGCGTTTGTGCGTGTGTGCCTGTGTGCGTGTGTTTGTGTGTGCGTGTGTGTGTGTCCGTTCGGCTTGCAGAGATAAGAACACGGCCGTGGCAAGAAGTCCCTGCCTGTCGTAAGAGGAGAATAATGGGTAGAAGTCGAGAGGTGAATAGTGTATGTGTGCTTGCGTCTGTGTGTGTGTGAGTGTGTGTGTGTGTCCGTTCGGCTCGCAGAGATAAGAATGCGTTCGTGGCAAGAAGGCCCTGCCTGTCTTAAGAGGCGACTAATGGATAGGAATCGAGAGGTGGAGAGTGTGTGCGTGTGCGTTTGCGTGTGTGCGTTTGTGCCTGTGTGCGTGTGTGTGTGTCCGGTCGGCTCGCTGAAATGAAAACACGGCCGTGGCAAGAAGGCCCTGCCTGTCGTAAGAGGCGACTAATGGGTAGGAGTCGAGAGGTGAAGAGGGTATGTGTGCTTGCGTGTGTGTGTGTGTGTGAGTGTGTGTGTGTCCGTTCGGCTCGCAGAGATAAGAATTCGTTCGTGGCAAGAATGCCCTGCCTGTCTTAAGAGGCGACTAATGGATAGGAATTGAGAGGTAGAGAGTGTGTGCGTGTGCCTATGCGTGTGCGTGTGTGCGTGTGTGGGTGTGTGTCTGTGTGCGTGTGTTTGTGTGTGCGTGTGTGTGTGTCCGTTCGGCTTGCAGAGATAAGAACACAACCGTGGCAAAAAGTCCCTGCCTGTCGTAAGAGGAGAATAATGGGTAGAAGTCTAGAGGTGAAATTTGATAAAAATCCAATTTTCTACAGTTTTTTCGATTTTCCGGCAAAAAAATGCATAATTTCTGGCCAAGTGTTTACATTTGTTTAATCAGCAAGTCACCCTTAATCGAAATAATTCAAATTTTAACAAAATATTCACTTTTAATTTTCACGAAATTTTCAGCAAGTACAAACATTCAAGTGGAAATTTTTCTCACGAACCGTAAGATGTAGGAAAATTCTGATTATGGCAGAAGAACGAGCGGCCAATTTTATGTAGGAAATGTGTATTCGCTTGACTCTCGGACCAAAATTGACGCCAATATAGCCGATTAACGAAATATGATAAAAATCCAATTTTCTACAGTTTTTTCGATTTTCCGGCAAAAAAATGCACAATTTCTGGCCACGTGTTTACATTTGTTTAATCAGCAAGTCACCCTTAATCGAAATAATTCAAATTTCAAACAAAATATTCACGAAATTTTCAGCAAGTACAAACATCCAAGTGGAAATTTTTCTCACGAACCGTAAGATGTAGGAAAATTATGATTATAGCAGAAGAACGAGCGGCCAATTTTATGTAGGAAATGTGTATTCGCTTGACTCTCTGACCAAAATTGACGCCAATATAGCCGATTAACGAAATTTGATAAAAATCCAATTTTCTACAGTTTTTTCGATTTTCCGGCAAAAAAATGCATAATTTCTGGCCACGTGTTTACATTTGTTTAATCAGCAAGTCACCCTTAATTGAAATAATTCAAATTTTAAACAAAATATACACTTTTAATTTTCACGAAATTTTCAGCAAGTACAAACATCCAAGTGGAAATTTTTCTCACGAACCGTAAGATGTAGGAAAATTCTGAGTATGGCAGAAAAACGAGCGGCCAATTTTATGTAGGAAATGTTTATTCGCTTAACCCTCGGACCAAAATTGACGCCAATATAGCCGATTAACCAAATTTGATAAAAATCCAAGGGTACCCCCTTGGAAAATTTTTTCCAAATTTTCCAGAAAAAAAAATTTTGTTTAATGTTTTGGTACATGCTCTTGGTCCAGCTTATTCCAAACATGTGTTTTTTTCTAATCCCTTAACCCCAGCTTGCCGGAAAAGAGGAAAAATCGAATTAAAAAATTTACAGTTTTTTCGGTTTTCCGGCAAAACGGTCCATAATTTTTAGCCACATGTTTAGATTTTTTTAATCAGCAAGTCACCCTTAATCGAAATTATTTAAATTTTAAACAAAATATTCACTTTTAATTTTCACGAAATTTTCAGCAAGTACAAACATCCAAGTGGAAATTTTTCTCACGAACCGTAAGATGTAGGAAAATTCTGATTATGGCAGAAGAACGAGCGGCCAATTTTATGTAGGAAATGTGTATTCGCTTGACTCTCGGACCAAAATTGACGCCAATATAGCCGATTAACGAAATATGATAAAAATCCAATTTTCTACAGTTTTTTCGATTTTCCGGCAAAAAAATGCACAATTTCTGGCCACGTGTTTACATTTGTTTAATCAGAAAGTCACCCTTAATCGAAATAATTCAAATATCAAACAAAATATTCACTTTTAATTTTCACGAAATTTTCAGCAAGTACAAACATCCAAGTGGAAATTTTTCTCACGAACCGTAAGATGTAGGAAAATTATGATTATGGCAGAAGAACGAGCGGCCAATTTTATGTAGGAAATGTGTATTCGCTTAACTCTCGGACCAAAATTGACGCCAATATAGCCGATTAACGAAATTTGATAAAAATCCAATTTTCTACAGTTTTTTCGATTTTCCGGCAAAAAAATGCATAATTTCTGGCCACGTGTTTACATTTGTTTAATCAGCAAGTCACCCTTAATTGAAATAATTCAAATTTTAAACAAAATATACACTTTTAATTTTCACGAAATTTTCAGCAAGTACAAACATCCAAGTGGAAATTTTTCTCACGAACCGTAAGATGTAGGAAAATTCTGAGTATGGCAGAAGAACGAGCGGCCAATTTTATGTAGGAAATGTGTATTTGCTTGACTCTCGGACCAAAATTGACGCCAATATAGCCGATTAACGAAATTTGATAAAAATCCAATTTTCTACAGTTTTTTCGATTTTTTGGCACAAAAATGCATAATTTCTGGCTAAGTGTTTACATTTGTTTAATCAGCAAGTCACCCTTAATCGAAATAATTCAAATTTTAAACAAAATATACACTTTTAATTTTCACGAAATTTTCAGCAAGTACAAACATCCAAGTGGAAATTTTTCTCACGAACCGTAAGATGTAGGAAAATTCTGAGTATGGCAGAAGAACGAGCGGCCAATTTTATGTAGGAAATGTGTATTCGCTTGACTCTCGGACCAAAATTGACGCCAATATAGCCGATTAACGAAATTTGATTTGAAATTTTTTTCCAAATTTTCCAAAAAAAAAATTTTGTTTAATGTTTTGGTACATGCTCTTGGTCCAGCTTATTCCAAACATGTGTTTTTTTCTAATCCCTTAACCCCAGTTTGCCGGAAAAGAGGAAAAATCGAATTAAAAAATTTACAGTTTTTTCGGTTTTCAAGCAAAACGGTCCATAATTTTTAGCCACATGTTTAGATTTTTTTAATCAGCAAGTCACCCTTAATGGAAATAATTCAAATTTTAAACAAAATATTCACTTTTAATTTTCACGAAATTTTCAGCAAGTACAAACATCCAAGTGGAAATTTTTCTCACGAACCGTAAGATGTAGGAAAATTCTGATTATGGCAGAAGAACAAGCGGCTAATTTTATGTAGGAAATGTGTATTCGCTTGACTCTCGGACCAAAATTGACGCCAATATAGCCGATTAACGAAATTTGATAAAAATCCAATTTTCTACAGTTTTTCCGATTTTCCGGCAAAAAAATGCATAATTTCTGGCCACGTGTTTACATTTGTTTAATCAGCAAGTCACCCTTAATTGAAATAATTCAAATTTTAAACAAAATATACACTTTTAATTTTCACGAAATTTTCAGCAAGTACAAACATCCAAGTGGAAATTTTTCTCACGAACCGTAAGATGTAGGAAAATTCTGAGTATGGCAGAAGAACGAGCGGCCAATTTTATGTAGGAAATGTGTATTTGCTTGACTCTCGGACCAAAATTGACGCCAATATAGCCGATTAACGAAATTTGATAAAAATCCAATTTTCTACAGTTTTTTCGATTTTTTGGCAAAAAAATGCATAATTTCTGGCCAAGTGTTTACATTTGTTTAATCAGCAAGTCACCCTTAATCGAAATAATTCAAATTTTAACAAAATATTCACTTTTAATTTTCACGAAATTTTCAGCAAGTACAAACATCCAAGTGGAAATTTTTCTCACGAACCGTAAGATGTAGGAAAATTCTGATTACGGCAGAAGAACGAGCGGCCAATTTTATGTAGGAAATGTGTATTCGCTTGACTCTCGGACCAAAATTGACGCCAATATAGCCGATTAACGAAATATGATAAAAATCCAATTTTCTACAGTTTTTTCGATTTTCCGGCAAAAAAATGCACAATTTCTGGCCACGTGTTTACATTTGTTTAATCAGCAAGTCACCCTTAATCGAAATAATTCAAATTTCAAACAAAATATTCACTTTTAATTTTCACGAAATTTTCAGCAAGTACAAACATCCAAGTGGAAATTTTTCTCACGAACCGTAAGATGTAGGAAAATTATGATTATAGCAGAAGAACGAGCGGCCAATTTTATGTAGGAAATGTGTATTCGCTTGACTCTCTGACCAAAATTGACGCCAATATAGCCGATTAACGAAATTTGATAAAAATCCAATTTTCTACAGTTTTTTCGATTTTTCGGCAAAAAAATGCATAATTTCTGGCCACGTGTTTACATTTGTTTAATCAGCAAGTCACCCTTAATTGAAATAATTCAAATTTTAAACAAAATATACACTTTTAATTTTCACGAAATTTTCAGCAAGTACAAACATCCAAGTGGAAATTTTTCTCACGAACCGTAAGATGTAGGAAAATTCTGATTATGGCAGAAGAACGAGCGGCCAATTTTATGTAGGAAATGTGTATTCGCTTGACTCTCGGACCAAAATTGACGCCAATATAGCCGATTAACGAAATATGATAAAAATCCAATTTTCTACAGTTTTTTCGATTTTCCGGCAAAAAAATGCACAATTTCTGGCCACGTGTTTACATTTGTTTAATCAGCAAGTCACCCTTAATCGAAATAATTCAAATTTCAAACAAAATATTCACTTTTAATTTTCACGAAATTTTCAGCAAGTACAAACATCCAAGTGGAAATTTTTCTCACGAACCGTAAGATGTAGGAAAATTATGATTATAGCAGAAGAACGAGCGGCCAATTTTATGTAGGAAATGTGTATTCGCTTGACTCTCTGACCAAAATTGACGCCAATATAGCCGATTAACGAAATTTGATAAAAATCCAATTTTCTACAGTTTTTTCGATTTTTCGGCAAAAAAATGCATAATTTCTGGCCACGTGTTTACATTTGTTTAATCAGCAAGTCACCCTTAATTGAAATAATTCAAATTTTAAACAAAATATACACTTTTAATTTTCACGAAATTTTCAGCAAGTACAAACATCCAAGTGGAAATTTTTCGCACGAACCGTAAGATGTAGGAAAATTCTGAGTATGGCAGAAAAACGAGCGGCCAATTTTATGTAGGAAATGTGTATTTGCTTGACTCTCGGACCAAAATTGACGCCAATATAGCCGATTAACGAAATTTGATAAAAATCCAATTTTCTACAGTTTTTTCGATTTTCCGGCAAAAAAATGCATAATTTCTGGCCACGTGTTTACATTTGTTTAATCAGCAAGTCACCCTTAATCGAAATAATTCAAATTTTAAACAAAATATACACTTTTAATTTTCACGAAATTTTCAGCAAGTACAAACATCCAAGTGGAAATTTTTCTCACGAACCGTAAGATGTAGGAAAATTCTGAGTATGGCAGAAGAACGAGCGGCCAATTTTATGTAGGAAATGTGTATTCGCTTGACTCTCGGACCAAAATTGACGCCAATATAGCCGATTAACGAAATTTGATTTGAAATTTTTTTCCAAATTTTCCAAAAAAAAAATTTTGTTTAATGTTTTGGTACATGCTCTTGGTCCAGCTTATTCCAAACATGTGTTTTTTTCTAATCCCTTAACCCCAGTTTGCCGGAAAAGAGGAAAAATCGAATTAAAAAATTTACAGTTTTTTCGGTTTTCAAGCAAAACGGTCCATAATTTTTAGCCACATGTTTAGATTTTTTTAATCAGCAAGACACCCTTAATGGAAATAATTCAAATTTTAAACAAAATATTCACTTTTAATTTTCACGAAATTTTCAGCAAGTACAAACATCCAAGTGGAAATTTTTCTCACGAACCGTAAGATGTAGGAAAATTCTGATTATGGCAGAAGAACAAGCGGCCAATTTTATGTAGGAAATGTGTATTCGCTTGACTCTCGGACCAAAATTGACGCCAATATAGCCGATTAACGAAATTTGATAAAAATCAAATTTTCTACAGTTTTTTCGATTTTCCGGCAAAAAAATGCATAATTTCTGGCTACGTGTTTACATTTGTTTAATCAGCAAGTCACCCTTAATCGAAATAGTTCAAATTTTAAACAAAATATACACTTTTAATTTTCACGAAATTTTCAGCAAGTACAAACATCCAAGTGGAAATTTTTCTCACGAACCGTAAGATGTAGGAAAATTCTGAGTATGGCAGAAGAACGAGCGGCCAATTTTATGTAGGAAATGTGTATTCGCTTGACTCTCGGACCAAAATTGACGCCAATATAGCCGATTAACCAAATTTGATAAAAATCCAAGGGTACCCCCTTGGAAAAATTTTTCCAAATTTTCCAGAAAAAAAAATTTGTTTAATGTTTTGGTACATGCTCTTGGTCCAGCTTATTTCAAACATGTGTTTTTTTCTAATCCCTTAACCCCAGTTTGCCGGAAAAGAGGAAAAATCGAATTAAAAAATTTACAGTTTTTTCGGTTTTCCGGCAAAACGGTCCATAATTTTTAGCCACATGTTTAGATTTTTTTAATCAGCAAGTCACCCTTAATCGAAATAATTCAAATTTTAAACAAAATATTCACTTTTAATTTTCACGAAATTTTCAGCAAGTACAAACATCCAAGTGGAAATTTTTCTCACGAACCGTAAGATGTAGGAAAATTCTGATTATGACAGAAGAACGAGCGGCCAATTTTATGTAGGAAATGTGTATTCGCTTGAAGCTCGGACCAAAATTGACGCCAATATAGCCGATTAACGAAATTTGATAAAAATCCAATTTTCTACAGTTTTTTCGATTTTCCGGCAAAAAAATGCATAATTTCTGGCCACGTGTTTACATTTGTTTAATCAGCAAGTCACCCTTAATCGAAATAATTCAAATTTTAAACAAAATATACACTTTTAATTTTCACGAAATTTTCAGCAAGTACAAACATTCAAGTGGAAATTTTTCTCACGAACCGTAAGATGTAGGAAAATTCTGATTATGGCAGAAGAACGAGCGGCCAATTTTATGTAGGAAATGTGTATTCGCTTGACTTTCGGACCAAAATTGACGCCAATATAGCCGATTAACGAAATTTGATAAAAATCCAATTTTCTACAGTTTTTTCGATTTTCCTGCAAAAAAATGAATAATTTCTGGCCACGTGTTTACATTTGTTTAATCAGCAAGTCACCCTTAATCGAAATAATTCAAATTTTAAACAAAATATACACTTTTAATTTTCACGAAATTTTCAGCAAGTACAAACATCCAAGTGGAAATTTTTCTCACGAACCGTAAGATGTAGGAAAATTATGAGTATGGCAGAAGAACGAGCGGCCAATTTTATGTAGGAAATGTGTATTCGGTTGACTCTCGGACCAAAATTGACGCCAATATAGCCGATTAACCAAATTTGATAAAAATCCAAGGGTACCCCCTTGGAAAATTTTTTCCAAATTTTCCAGAAGAAAAAATTTTGTTTAATGTTTTGGTACATGCTCTTGGTCCAGCTTATTCCAAACATGTGTTTTTTTCTAATCCCTTAACCCCAGTTTGCCGGAAAAGAGGAAAAATCGAATTAAAAAATTTACAGTTTTTTGGTTTTCCGGCAAAACGGTCCATAATTTTTAGCCACATGTTTAGATTTTTTTAATCAGCAAGTCACCCTTAATCGAAATAATTCAAATTTTAAACAAAATATTCACTTTTAATTTTCACGAAATTTTCAGCAAGTACAAACATCCAAGTGGAAATTTTTCTCACGAACCGTAAGATGTAGAAAAATTCTGAGTATGGCAGAAGAACAAGCGGCCAATTTTATGTAGGAAATGTGTATTCGCTTGACTCTCGGACCAAAATTGACGCCAATATAGCCGATTAACGAAATTTGATAAAAATCCAATTTTCTACAGTTTTTTCGATTTTCCGTCAAAAAATGCATAATTTCTGGCCCCGTGTTTACATTTGCTTAATCAGCAAGTCACCCTTAATCGAAATAATTTAAATTTTAAACAAAATATACACTTTTAATTTTCACGAAATTTTCAGCAAGTACAAACATCCAAGTGGAAATTTTTCTCACGAACCGTAAGATGTAGGAAAATTCTGAGTATGGCAGAAGAATGAGCGGCCAATTTTATGTAGGAAATGTGTATTCGCTTGACTCTCGGAGCAAAATTGACGCCAATATAGCCGATTAACGAAATTTGATAAAAATCCAATTTTCTACAGTTTTTTCGATTTTCCGGCAAAAAAATGCATAATTTCTGGCCACGTGTTTACATTTTTTTAACCAGCAAGTCACCCTTAATCGAAGTAATTCAAATTTTAAACAAAATATACACTTTTAATTTTCACGAAATTTTCAGCAAGTACAAACATCCAAGTGGAAATTTTTCTCACGAACCGTAAGATGTAGGAAAATTCTGAGTATGGCAGAAGAACGAGCGGCCAATTTTATGTAGGAAATGTGTATTCGCTTGACTCTCGGACCAAAATTGACGCCAATATAGCCGATTAACCAAATTTGATAAAAATCCAATGGTACCCCCTTGGAAAAATTTTTCCAAATTTTCCAGAAAAAAAAATTTTGTTTAATGTTTTGGTACATGCTCTTGGTCCAGCTTATTCCAAACATGTGTTTTTTTCTAATCCCTTAACCCCAGTTTGCCGGAAAAGAGGAAAAATCGAATTAAAAAATTTACAGTTTTTTCGGTTTTCCGGCAAAACGGTGCATAATTTTTAGCCACATGTTTAGATTTTTTTAATCAGCAAGTCACCCTTAATCGAAATAATTCAAATTTTAAACAAAATATTCACTTTTAATTTTCACGAAATTTTCAGCAAGTACAAACATCCAAGTGGAAATTTCTCTCACGAACCGTAAGATGTAGGAAAATTCTGAGTATGGCAGAAGAACGAGCGTCCAATTTTATGTAGAAAATGTGTATTCGCTTGACTCTCGGACCAAAATTGACGCCAATATAGCCGATTAACTAAATTTGATAAAAATCCAATTTTCTACAGTTTTTTCGATTTTCCGGCAAAAAAATGCATAATTTCTGGCCACGTGTTTACATTTGTTTAATCAGCAAGTCACCCTTAATCGAAAGAATTCAAATTTTAAACAAAATATACACTTTTAATTTTCACGAAATTTACAGCAAGTACAAACATTCAAGTGGAAATTTTTCTCACGAACCGTAAGATGTAGAAAAATTCTGAGTATGGCAGAAGAACGTGTAGCAGTCACAACTGCTAACATATAATTAATTAATATAATTTATTATTGAAATCCTAAAACCCCTCAGAATCCCGGTTATGAAACGTTTATGGGCAATAGACGAGACGATGCGCAAACTAAAATGATTAAGAGGTGCTCGGCGAAAGTCAGTATTGGCCAACTACTCACGCAGAGAAGTGTATTTCTCCAAGCCTTAACCGGCATTTTTTTGTCTTTAAATCGGGTAGAAAATCTGGGATTGGATTTAATATTTTCCCCGAACATCAAGGGAGAAATTAGAACAGATGATAAAAAATCTTGATTGAAAAACCGACTTCCAAATCTATAGAAATGAATATTTAAGACCCGGCTTCCAAATCTACTGAAATAATTATTTAAAACCCAGGTGAGCAATTAAATCATTTAGTTTTATAGGCCTATCATTTTATTGATATTTTCATTGTCTCTTGGAATATTAAAAGTGTAAAATCCGAGTTTTCTCATATGTATCATGTGGCCTTGAGCCTAGATCGTTAATTTATCGGACACCTAATTAGTTTTTCTGTTTTTTTGTATACCTACTTGGTATAAAAAGTTTCATGCCTGATTTACTAGATATTCTTTAAATGCGCAGACGCAATAAATAGACAGGATGACAGTCAGCTGATAAAATAAAATGTTTGTTTGTTGTGGTAATTCGATGTAAGAGTATGTGTTGACAGTCATCTTTGGGTGCCTTGATGTTTCTCTAAATGTTATTTTTTGTAGATTTCACCCGATTAGGATAACGTTTAATACTAGAATTAGTTTAACCAAACACCTGATTCAACCCATTGGAAACCAGGAACCGATTGTCTCCAGAACCACAGCGTTCCTCTTCATTCGTTTTTTTTTCGGAGCCTCAAGGATCGTCAGAGTCTTAAGGGGACTTATTTAGGACCGCTGTAGTGTTGTGACAGACAGTAACAACTAGTTTCTCAGGGTTAAGGTTTTTCTTGTAATTTACAACTTTGTATATGCATATACCAAGGTTAGTACTTATTACAGTTTTTGTAACATCTATAAAAAGTTAGGTAAATAGCTATTAATTAATTAAATTAGATTCATTGTTAGGGAAGGGGTTCATGATTTTTGTATAGCGGTTTTTAAAAGGGAAGGGAAGAAATTTATGTATCAGGGTTTTTAAAAATTATATATATCTTTCCGAGTCTGTTGGCCATACTCATCACACTTGATCACTTTATATATCTCCCAGCATCTGTGTGTAAGCATAACACTTACACATAGATCTGGTGTTTAGCTGCTTCGACACATATTAGTCGTATATTTGTTAGGTAAGGTAGTTTCTTTTGTATAACCGTCACGGTTTTTTTTTTAGTATTTATATTCCCTACCTTACCTATCTAGGATTTAACTTTCATAACTAACCTTAGTGTTAAGATCTCGCTTCTCCCATGGACTTAGATTATAGATTTACTAATACACCTTTTCGTTTGGCCCAGTAGTGGGGATATTTAATTTTGTCGTGGCTTTTTGGTACTCGCATACCGTAGCCCCACTACTGTAATTATATTTTCTATATATAGATATAGGTGAGTTTTGTTAGTTGTTAATATTATAAATATATTTGTTACAAGTAGTTTTGCTTTTATTTCAGTTCCTGCTTACAATTATAATATAGCAGAACAAGGTCAATAGTGTCTTTTCGGTTTTTAAACATTATTACAGGGTATTAAATCAATAGTACTTTATTCCTTGTTGTTCATAACTTCATTTATTTTTTTTGTTAATTTCCTTCAGAAATTAGCTGGCGCCCATTTTAGTATTTTCCTAGGCATCTCCGTATATTCTCTTATCTTACCCCTTTTATAGTTCCAGATTTTCCGGTGCATTATTATATTGTATTCTTTTGGTTAAAAGATCACTTTTTCCCTTATCTCAAAGCCAAATTCTAGTGTAGTGAGGCTAGCCCGAATTCGTGCTTGAGGTTTTGTGTCTCTGTGTTCTTTTGAGCTAAGCCATTCTTTTTATTATAACTTCTTTGCTAGTTCTTCTCTAATTGATCATCTCCTTCTCCATATACCACCCCTAAATTTTATTTAGGTTTCAATTGGCGCTTTTGCGTTTGCAACTTGAGTTGTTTCAATTGGCGCTTTTGCGTTTGCAACTTGAGTCGTTTCAATTGGCGCCCAACTGAATTCAAGTGGTTTCAATTGGCTAGACCCAAACGTGGGGCCTCTTTTTTTTGCACGTACTTTTGGCTTTATATCTTTGGTTTTTTTTTTCTCCCACTTGAATTTCTGGTTGTGTACCTTTGGTGTTGTATTTTAATTTTCAGCTGTGTTCTTTAATTCTTGGTTTCTTAACTGCAACATTGGTTTTTGTATTTCAATATTTAGTTTATCTACATTCTCTATTAAATATACCCGTAGTACCCTTGTTTTGCTATATTGTGGGTAGACTGAATAAATTGCTTTTTTTGATTAACTAAATATCCATATTGGATTAATAATAAATAACATAAGTATATATTAAAAAGGAAAATTATTTAAATATTTTAAATTTAACTATCTTAACACTATAAAAGTCCGGAGTAGCACCAAAGTAATTCACCACTGTCTGGAAGTAACATTTTTTTGAAATTTCTAGGTTTCTCAGGGATTGTAGCCGTACCTTGCATCTGAGTTTACGACTGGATAAACAAGCAAACATTACTGGTAAAATAATTCAATTATAATAATAACCTGGAAACATAGAGTAAGTTAGACTTTACCTATTTTATCATAGTTTTCCTCATATATTTTCTGGTATATTTCCAAGTTGTATAAAATGTCTGCTTTCAAGGTAGAGCATCTGTTAGGTCCAGAATTAGAGTACGAGTTGAGAGTCCGGCACTTAAACGATCCATCTTTGACAACAGTGGAAAGGAAAAGGGTAGTGTTGCGTGGTGCATTAAAGCAAGCTGCAGCAAATCGGAGTTATGCTGTTCTGTCTGCTTCCCATCTTAATTTTAAGGACGAGATTGCGGAAATAGAGGTTACTCTTGCAGATCTGGTGGTCAAAATTGGTTCTTTTGTTGGTTCTCCTAGTGATACTGCCTATGCTCGCTATACTTCTCGCTTAGGTCATGTTGCAGCTAGAGTCCATCTGTTAGAAGCTACAACAGAGGAAGAGGAGGAAGTGAAGAGGTCTCTTAATTTCAGGGTTCTGATTCTGGAAGGTGAACTTGATTGTAAAGTGATTCCACAGGCACAGTCAACTACTCATAATGCTAGTGTTTCAGTAAATCCATTTCCCTTCGTTAAGTCTGCTCCTATTCATAAATGGGGTGTCCATTTTTCAGGTCAAGATAATGAAAATGTTGTTAGTTTCTTAGAGAAGGTAGAATGTCTGCGTATAGCGCGTGGTAACAGCGAGGAAGA
This sequence comes from Diabrotica undecimpunctata, assembly GCF_040954645.1. NCBI lineage: Eukaryota > Metazoa > Arthropoda > Insecta > Coleoptera > Chrysomelidae > Diabrotica > Diabrotica undecimpunctata. The sequence goes on along the minus strand of NW_027311932.1, from coordinate 14,994 downwards.
GTGTTACTCTTCTGCTGCCGATTTATTTAAGGATTCAGCCTTCACTTGGTATCTCAATAACCGAGGTAGTTTTGCTTCATGGCAAGAGTTAGTTGCCAAACTTAGGTCAGATTTTCTTCCATATAACTATGAGGACAATCTTCTTGATGAAATTAAGTCTCGAAAACAAGCTCCGCAGGAGAAGGTAACTATATTTGTAAATGAGATTGTTAGTTTGTGTAAACGGTTGGAGACTCCTTTGTCTGAGTCACATATCATAAGGATCATTAGAAAAAATTTGTTGCCATCGTATCATTCTAGTCTGGCACTTACAGATATTTCTTTAATTGCTGACTTAACGGAAAAGTGTAAGAAGTTAGAGGAAGTTTTGTCATGGTCTTCTGACAACGTGTCTAGAGTCCCTATTCATCAGAATTTCAGAAATAATGACTTATCTTATTCTGATAGACCCAATTATTCACGGTCTAGTAATAGAAATTTCAGAAATAATGACTCATCCTATTCTGGTAGGCCTAACTATTCTCGGTCTGGTAATGTCTCTTCTTTTAATTCGAAGCTTACCTGTTGGAATTGTTGTCAGTCAGGACATGGGTATTACGAATGTTCTGAGCCTAGAATTCGGTTCTGTTATGGTTGTGGACGTCAAGGTGTCCGTAAATTTGAGTGTGAATTCTGTTCGGGAAACGACAGAAGGGGTGGGTTGGCCCTGGCTCCTACTCCTCGTCAAAATACAGGGAATACAAACACTGTCCAAACTCCTCAAAACCAAGGAACCAGTTTCTCGAGTCTGGATGCCCAAGCTTCCACAAGCCAAACATCTCACGCTCTACCGAAAGACAAAAGACCACAGAACGGCAAATACCAACCGAAGAGAGGACAACGTTAATTGAGCATGAACACCGTGATTCTTCTGTAGTTTCTTCAAGTAATCTCTTGTCGTCGTTTGTTGATTTAGATATAAACTCATTGTTAGTTCGAAAAAACAAGGATAATCGTCCATATCTTGAGATATCTATCTTAGGACATTCTTGTTTAGCTTTACTGGACACAGGGTCCAATATCTCTATTTTAGGTTCTCTAGGTCTGGAATTTCTCCAGAATTCAAATGTAAATATAGGAATAGATCAAAGTTTGCAAGTGACTACAGCTGATGGTCAAATTCAACCAATTTTAGGTCAATTCACTACTGAGATTTCTGTTAGTTTTTGTAAAAGAATGATTACATTCTTTGTTATTCCTTCAGTTAAGAATTCAGTCATCCTAGGTATGGATTTTCTGAAAACTTTTAATAGTGAATTAAATTTTACTGAATTTTCCTTATCTGTGTCTTCTTTCAATATCTCTTGTGTCAATGCTGTTAAAGATATGAGTCGACTTAATGCTCAGGAATTAGAGCAGTTAAATAGTGTCATCACATCATTCTCTTCTATCTCATCGAAAAATCAGTTAGGTCGAACTCATCTCATCGAACATCACATTGATGTTGGTTCGTCTAAGCCCTTCAGGCAATATCAATATCCCTTGCCTCAAGCCTGGCATGAAAGTTTAGTAAAGGAGGTAGATGAAATGCTTAAGTTAGGTATTATTGAGCCCAGTACTTCTTCTTTTTGTAGCCCTCTGTGGCTGACAAAAAAGAAAGATGGGACTTTTCGTGTCTGTTTTGACGGACGTAAACTTAACGGTATAACTATGAACAGAGATGCTTATCCTATACCTCGTATAGATATCATCCTAAGTAAATTACAGAATGCAAAATTTATTTCATCTATCGACTTAAAGAAGGCGTTTTTACAGATTCCTCTCAGCGAGGAGAGTAAAAAGCTTACTGCCTTTGCAGTAAATGGCAAAGGATTGTATCAGTTCACTACAATGCCTTTTGGTCTTGTGTCTGCTCCTCAGACTATGTGTCGATTAATGGATTTGGTAATAGGTCCTGCTTTAGACCCATTTTGTCAATACTATCTTGATGACATTCTTGTCATTACTCCTGATTTCGAAACTCATATCTCTGTATTGCAGCAGTTGTTTCAGCGTTTAAAAGACGCAAATTTGACTATTAATTTGGATAAAAGCAGCTTTTGTCGTGACTCTATTAAGTTTTTAGGATATGTTGTAGATTCTCAGGGTCTTCGTACTGATCCTGATAAGATGTCAGCGATTCGGGATTTTCCTGTGCCTAAAAATACCACTCAGGTCCGTCGATTGTTAGGAATGGTTGGTTATTATAAGAAGTTTGTTAAGTCTTATTCGACCTTGTTGTCTCCTATCACAGATTTACTTCAAAATCGGAAAAAGGGACAAAATATTGTGTGGACTCCTGAGGCTAATGAAGCTTTCATTAAAATCAAGGAGGCTCTCACAAATTCTCCTGTTATGGTAGCCCCAGATTTTACTAAGCCTTTTTATCTGATGACAGATTGTTTTAACACTGCATCTGGAGGTGTACTCTATCAAATGGTAGATGGAGAAGAACACCCTATAGCTTATACAAGCAAGAAATTAAATAAAGACCAGAAAAATTATACTACAACTGAAAAAGAGTTGCTAGCTATAATTACTGGTATTGAACATTTCAGATATTTTCTTGAGGGTCGTTCTTTCACGGTCATAACTGACCATAGTAGTTTGGTGTGGTTACAGAATATGAAGAACCCATCTCCTCGTTTGGCTAGGTGGATTTTAAAATTGGCACAATATGATTATAAGATTATTCATCGTAAAGCTGCAGGTGTAGTAGTCGCTGATGCACTCTCTAGAACGTTCGATATTAATTTGTTAGATTTATCTTCCTTGCAACCAGATGACTGGTATCGAAAAATGTATGATGTACAGAATGTACCAGGTAAATTTCCTGATTTTAAAGTTAAACATGGTGTTTTGTATAAACATGTCTTAAGTTCCATGGATGCCCTTACTGGAATGTCGGATTGGAAGATAGTCGTTCCAACTCCTAATAGAGCAGAGGTTTTGGCCACTTTTCATGACCATCCTACTGCAGCTCATTTTGGTTTTTACAAAACTTTCCGTCGTATATCGGAACTCTATTACTGGCCGAAGATGCGTCAAACTGTACGTAGCTATATCGCTAAATGCAAAATCTGTGCTACATGCAAACCGACAAATCTTCCCCAACCAGGTTTAATGGGTAGTTATCGACGGATTGATTTTTCATTTCAACTTATATCTTTAGATCTCATTGGTCCTTATCCTAGGTCTTATAAAGGTTCTCAGTATGCCTTGGTAGTTGTTGATTATTTTACAAAATTTCCTTTGGTTCATACTATGTCTAAGGCAACTACTTCATCCATTATCAAGTATCTTGAGAATGAGGTTTTCTTAATTTATGGTGTTCCACAGATCGTGTCTTGCGATAATGGACCACAGTTCACAGCTAAGGCTTTTCGCGACCTCATGTCTAAATATAATGTCCAAAAGATCTGGTACAATGCGAACTATCATCCACAAGTCAATCATACCGAAAGAGTTAATAAATCAATCGTGACTGCTTTAAGGTCATATTCCTTTCCTGATCAAAGAGCTTGGGATACTCATATCCACTCTATAGTACAGGCTATCAGGACTTTTTCTCACGAAATAACCAAATGTCCTCCATCTTATTTGATGTTTGGTCGTCATGTTCCTCTTTCTGGTGATTATTTTGGTACAATTTCAGAAAATGCCAATAACTTTCCCACTATATCAGATAAATTACACCGTTTAGAAGATATCCAGCATCTTCCTGATATTTATGTGGACGTTCGCAAACGTTTGAAAGCATCTTATGCTAGAAATAAATGCCATTATGACTTGAGAAAGCGAGAGTTATCCTTCAGAATTGGAGATTCTGTGTTGAAAAGAAACTTTGTCAAATCTGATAAAGTGAACTTTCAATCGGCCAAGTTATGTCAGAAGTACATACCTTGCACAGTTATTAAGGTCATTTCTCCTTTAATTTATGAGTTGAAGGAAACTTCCACTGGCAGGAAACTAGGAAGGTTTCATGTCAAAGACTTACTGGAGGACAAGACAGTAGGTCCACATAACTTGTCAGATAATTTGGATTCTTCATCTTCAGATGAAGATTAACTGGTCCCTTATCAATGCTGTACCAGTTTGGTTGTTTAAGATCGGTTTATCTATTTTTGTTTACCTGGCAAAACAATAAGAGTTGTGCTATTTTGCCTTCTATTTTTTTTATCTTATCTTAATGTTGGTTATTATCTTAGTTTATGGACTTGTTAATTTTGTTGTTTGTTTTCTCTAAAAAGTCCAACTGCATATCATAGGAGTACAGGATGGATATATGGGAATTTCCCCATCTTGAGTTCTGAGTTGAATAAATATTTACAGGGATAATGCGGAAAACATTCCAAATATTTTCTTTAATAGTGTTGTATGGTTTTGTGGACCATGGCCATAAAGCTTATGCATTCATATTCACTTACTGTGTCGGTGTTTTAGCGTGGGTTCAGGATTGATCACCCTGGATGTGTGCCCTCACTTGGCTCAGAAATATATCAATACATATTAGTTGTTTCTTGAATGTCTCTTAGGTTGAAATTAGAATGTGTCATTTAGAATTGGATCGTTCTGATATTCAGCAATAAGTAAGTCTGTTTAACTTGGTTTGTTATCTCCTATGTTGTTATCTTCTCAAGAATTTGAGTTTAACATATCTTAGTATCTTGAGTTTGTACCTGTCTACCTACCATTCGTACGGATTGGTAGATGTGAGTTTATCTTTACCTTGAGTGTACCTTTATCTTTACCTTAATTGAGTTTATCTCGTACCTTTACCTTAATTGGTTTATCTCATACCTTTACCTTAAGTTAGTTATCTTTACCTTTACCTTGATAAGTTTATTTCTTATCTATATCTTATGAATATATATCTTATCTTTATCTTGATTATGGAGTCCTAAAAATCTGTCCTTTACTGTTCTTGTCGTGAGTAAAGAATTGGACCACGTCAATAGTACAGTTTGGGTATTACAGTTAGGATCTCTTTTACCTTTCCTTCTACCAAGTGTATAGCTGGTAGAAGTGAGTTTTGTGCATATCCTCTACCATGAGTAGATCTGGACTTGCAATTATCTTTTACCTTTTGTGCATATTCTTTACTACGAGTTGGGATTGCAGTGAACTTACTTATTTTTTTTTTTTTTTAGCATACCCTATACCATGAGTATAGTGGGCTTGCTAGTATCTAGGCTTGCTAGTGCCTTTACCGATTGTGTGTTTTTCCTACCGCTGCTAAAGCAAGTAGATGTATTGAATTATCTTTTACCTTGAATTTTCGAATATATTGCTGATATCCAGAACCATATCATATAGATGTTTAGGTTTGTAGTAATATAGTTTCAACTAGTCCTAATAAATTAAGCCCTCATTGAACTCTTGGGTGATTAATAGAATCTGTTCGCTCTAGTGTCAACGTTGGGTAAAATTGATAGGACTTTGTTTGAGTTTGTGTTGTGAATGGTTCTTGGTCCTATCTTTTAGAGGTTGTTAACACACCTCAGTAGTGTAGTTTATTAATAGTTTTACTAATACTTGGAAATATAGAATTTAAGTATTGTTGAAGGTTAATTTACTCTATATAAGGTTGAATTGAATTATATTGAATATATTGGTATTGAGATTGATATTGCTATAAAGTTATTGAATTATATTTAGAAAGTACCTAAGTGATTGGGTTATATGTTTTTTTTTTACTTTTCTTAATACTTTGTCTAAATAAATTAAATTATTTTAATTTTTTTTGGTAAATTACGCATTATTAAATAGATCACATGCTGTCTGTCTACTGTACGTCTGTCAGTGTCATTACTTTTATCCCATCTAATGAGTAAACAGTGTGGCTGATAAGCTCAAAATCCTTGTGGTTGACACCACAACGTTTCGGCTTCATCATATTCATCGTCTGGTTTGTCTTTAAGGCTAGATTGTCCTAGACAATAAAAAAAAAAGGAAACTTCTGGTAAGTGGAAAGTTTTCCTTTTTTTTTTCTGGAGTTGAGATAGGATGTAGCAGTCACAACTGCTAACATATAATTAATTAATATAATTTATTATTGAAATCCTAAAACCCCTCAGAATCCCGGTTATGAAACGTTTATGGGCAATAGACGAGACGATGCGCAAACTAAAATGATTAAGAGGTGCTCGGCGAAAGTCAGTATTGGCCAACTACTCACGCAGAGAAGTGTATTTCTCCAAGCCTTAACCGGCATTTTTTTGTCTTTAAATCGGGTAGAAAATCTGGGATTGGATTTAATATTTTCCCCGAACATCAAGGGAGAAATTAGAACAGATGATAAAAAATCTTGATTGAAAAACCGACTTCCAAATCTATAGAAATGAATATTTAAGACCCGGCTTCCAAATCTACTGAAATAATTATTTAAAACCCAGGTGAGCAATTAAATCATTTAGTTTTATAGGCCTATCATTTTATTGATATTTTCATTGTCTCTTGGAATATTAAAAGTGTAAAATCCGAGTTTTCTCATATGTATCATGTGGCCTTGAGCCTAGATCGTTAATTTATCGGACACCTAATTAGTTTTTCTGTTTTTTTGTATACCTACTTGGTATAAAAAGTTTCATGCCTGATTTACTAGATATTCTTTAAATGCGCAGACGCAATAAATAGACAGGATGACAGTCAGCTGATAAAATAAAATGTTTGTTTGTTGTGGTAATTCGATGTAAGAGTATGTGTTGACAGTCATCTTTGGGTGCCTTGATGTTTCTCTAAATGTTATTTTTTGTAGATTTCACCCGATTAGGATAACGTTTAATACTAGACTTAGTTTAACCAAACACCTAATTCAACCCATTGGAAACCAGGAACCGATTGTCTCCAGAACCACAGCGTTCCTCTTCATTCGTTTTTTTTTCGGAGCCTCAAGGATCGTCAGAGTCTTAAGGGGACTTATTTAGGACCGCTGTAGTGTTGTGACAGACAGTAACAACTAGTTTCTCAGGGTTAAGGTTTTTCTTGTAATTTACAACTTTGTATATGCATATACCAAGGTTAGTACTTATTACAGTTTTTGTAACATCTATAAAAAGTTAGGTAAATAGCTATTAATTAATTAAATTAGATTCATTGTTAGGGAAGGGGTTCATGATTTTTGTATAGCGGTTTTTAAAAGGGAAGGGAAGAAATTTATGTATCAGGGTTTTTAAAAATTATATATATCTTTCCGAGTCTGTTGGCCATACTCATCACACTTGATCACTTTATATATCTCCCAGCATCTGTGTGTAAGCATAACACTTACACATAGATCTGGTGTTTAGCTGCTTCGACACATATTAGTCGTATATTTGTTAGGTAAGGTAGTTTCTTTTGTATAACCGTCACGGTTTTTTTTTTAGTATTTATATTCCCTACCTTACCTATCTAGGATTTAACTTTCATAACTAACCTTAGTGTTAAGATCTCGCTTCTCCCATGGACTTAGATTATATATTTACTAATACACCTTTTCGTTTGGCCCAGTAGTGGGGATATTTAATTTTGTCGTGGCTTTTTGGTACTCGCATACCGTAGCCCCACTACTGTAATTATATTTTCTATATATAGATATAGGTGAGTTTTGTTAGTTGTTAATATTATAAATATATTTGTTACAAGTAGTTTTGCTTTTATTTCAGTTCCTGCTTACAATTATAATATAGCAGAACAAGGTCAATAGTGTCTTTTCGGTTTTTAAACATTATTACAGGGTATTAAATCAATAGTACTTTATTCCTTGTTGTTCATAACTTCATTTATTTTTTTTGTTAATTTCCTTCAGAAATTAGCTGGCGCCCATTTTAGTATTTTCCTAGGCATCTCCGTATATTCTCTTATCTTACCCCTTTTATAGTTCCAGATTTTCCGGTGCATTATTATATTGTATTCTTTTGGTTAAAAGATCACTTTTTCCCTTATCTCAAAGCCAAATTCTAGTGTAGTGAGGCTAGCCCGAATTCGTGCTTGAGGTTTTGTGTCTCTATGTTCTTTTGAGCTAAGCCATTCTTTTTATTATAACTTCTTTGCTAGTTCTTCTCTAATTGATCATCTCCTTCTCCATATACCACCCCTAAATTTTATTTAGGTTTCAATTGGCGCTTTTGCGTTTGCAACTTGAGTTGTTTCAATTGGCGCTTTTGCGTTTGCAACTTGAGTCGTTTCAATTGGCGCCCAACTGAATTCAAGTGGTTTCAAACGAGCGTAAATACACACTTTTAATTTTCACGAAATTTTCAGCAAGTACAAACATCCAAGTGGAAATTTTTCTCACGAACCGTAAGATGTAGGAAAATTCTGAGTACGGCAGAAGAACGAGCGGCCAATTTTATGTAGGAAATGTGTATTTGCTTGACTCTCGGACCAAAATTGACGCCAATATAGCCGATTAACGAAATTTGATAAAAATCCAATTTTCTACAGTTTTTTCGATTTTCCGGCAAAAAAATGCATAATTTCTGGCCACGTGTTTACATTTGTTTAATCAGCAAGTCGCCCTTAATCGAAATAATTCAAATTTTAAACAAAATATACACTTTTAATTTTCACGAAATTTTCAGCAAGTACAAACATTCAAGTGGAAATTTTTCTCACAAACCGTAAGATGTAGGAAAATTCTGAGTATGGCAGAAGAACGAGCGGCCAATTTTATGTAGGAAATGTGTATTCGCTTGACTCTCGGACCAAAATTGACGCCAATATAGCCGATTAACGAAATTTGATAAAAATCCAATTTTCTACAGTTTTTTCGATTTTCCGGCAAAAAAATGCATAATTTCTGGCCACGTGTTTACATTTGTTTAATCAGCAAGTCACCCTAAATCGAAATAATTCAAATTTTAAACAAAATATACACTTTTAATTTTCACGAAATTTTCAGCAAGTACAAACATTCAAGTGGAAATTTTTCTCACGAACCGTAAGATGTAGGAAAATTCTGATTATGGCAGAAGAACGAGCGGCCAATTTTATGTAGGAAATGTGTATTCGCTTGACTTTCGGACCAAAATTGACGCCAATATAGCCGATTAACGAAATTTGATAAAAATCCAATTTTCTACAGTTTTTTCGATTTTCCTGCAAAAAAATGCATAATTTCTGGCCACGTGTTTACATTTGTTTAATCAGCAAGTCACCCTTAATCGAAATAATTCAAATTTTAAACAAAATGTTCACTTTTAAGTTTCACGAAATTTTCAGCAAGTACAAACATCCAAGTGGAAATTTTTCTCACGAACCGTAAAATGTAGAAAAATTCTGAGTATGGCAGAAGAACGAGCGGCCAATTTTATGTAGGAAATGTGTATTCGCTTGACTCTCGGACCAAAATTGACGCCAATATAGCCGATTAACGAAATTTGATAAAAATCCAATTTTCTACAGTTTTTTCGATTTTCCGTCAAAAAATGTATAATTTCTGGCCACGTGTTTACATTTGTTTAATCAGCAAGTCACCCTTAATCGAAATAATTCAAATTTTAAACAAAATATACACTTTTAATTTTCACGAAATATTCAGCAAGTACAAACATCCAAGTGGAAATTTTTCTCACGAACCGTAAGATGTAGGAAAATTCTGAGTATGGCAGAAGAACGAGCGGCCAATTTTATGTAGGAAATGTGTATTCGCTTGACTTTTGGACCAAAATTGACGCCAATATAGCCGATTAACGAAATTTGATAAAAATCCAATTTTCTACAGTTTTTTCGATTTTCCTGCAAAAAAATGCATAATTTCTGGCCACGTGTTTACATTTGTTTAATCAGCAAGTCACCCTTAATCGAAATAATTCAAATTTTAAACAAAATATACACTTTTAATTTTCACGAAATTTTCAGCAAGTACAAACATCCAAGTGGAAATTTTTCTCACGAACCGTAAGATGTAGGAAAATTATGAGTATGGCAGAAGAACGAGCGGCCAATTTTATGTAGGAAATGTGTATTCGCTTGACTCTGGGACCAAAATTGACGCCAATATAGCCGATTAACGAAATTTGATAAAAATCCAATTTTCTACAGTTTTTTCGATTTTCCGGCAAAAAAATGCATAATTTCTGGCCACGTGTTTACATTTGCTTAATCAGCAAGTCACCCTTAATCGAAATAATTCAAATTTTAAACAAAATATACACTTTTAATTTTCACGAAATTTTAAGCAAGTACAAACATCCAAGTGGAAATTTTTCTCACGAACCGTAAGATGTAGGAAAATTCTGAGTATGGCATAAGAACGAGCGGCCAATTTTATGTAGGAAATGTGTATTCGCTTGACTCTCGAACCAAAATTGACGCCAATATAGCCGATTAACGAAATTTGATAAAAATCCAATTTTCTACAGTTTTTTCGATTTTCCTGCAAAAAATGCATAATTTCTGGCCACGTGTTTACATTTGTTTAATCAGCAAGTCACCCTTAATCGAAATAATTCAAATTTTAAACAAAATATACACTTTTAATTTTCACGAAATTTTCAGCAAGTACAAACATTCAAGTGGAAATTTTTCTCACGAACCGTAAGATGTAGGAAAATTCTGAGTATGGCAGAAGAACGAGCGGCCAATTTTATGTAGGAAATGTGTATTCGCTTGACTCTCGGACCAAAATTGACGCCAATATAGCCGATTAACGAAATTTGATAAAAATCCAATTTTCTACAGTTTTTTCGATTTTCCGGCAAAAAAATGCATAATTTCTGGCCACGTGTTTACATTTGTTTAATCAGCAAGTCACCCTTAATCGAAATAATTCAAATTTTAAACAAAATATTCACTTTTAATTTTCACGAAATTTTCAGCAAGTACAAACATCCAAGTGGAAATTTTTCTCACGAACCGTAGGATGTAGGAAAATTCAGAGTATGGCAGAAGAACGAGCGGCCAATTTTATGTAGGAAATGTGTATTCGCTTGACTCTCGGACCAAAATTGACGCCAATATAGCCGATTAACGAAATTTGATAAAAATCCAATTTTCTACAGTTTTTTCGATTTTCCGGCAAAAAAATGCATAATTTCTGGCCACGTGTTTACATTTATTTAATCAGCAAGTCACCCTTAATCGAAATAATTCAAATTTTAAACAAAATATACACTTTTAATTTTCACGAAATTTTCAGCAAGTACAAACATTCAAGTGGAAATTTTTCTCACGAACCGTAAGATGTAGGAAAATTCTGATTATGACAGAAGAACGAGCGGCCAATTTTATGTAGGAAATGTGTATTCGCTTGACTTTGGGACCAAAATTGACGCCAATATAGCCGATTAACGAAATTTGATAAAATCCAATTTTCTACAGTTTTTTCGATTTTCCTGCAAAAAAATGCATAATTTCTGGCCACGTGTTTACATTTGTTTAATCAGCAAGTCACCCTTAATCGAAATAATTCAAATTTTAAACAAAATATACACTTTTAATTTTCACGAAATTTTCAGCAAGTACAAACATCCAAGTGGAAATTTTTCTCACGAACCGTAAAATGTAGAAAAATTCTGAGTATGGCAGAAGAACGAGCGGCCAATTTTATGTAGGAAATGTGTATTCGCTTGACTCTCGGACCAAAATTGACGCCAATATAGCCGATTAACCAAATTTGATAAAAATCCAAGGGTACCCCCTTGGAAAATTTTTCCAAATTTTCCAGAAAAAAAAATTTTGTTTAATGTTTTGGTACATGCTCTTGGTCCAGCTTATTCCAAACATGTGTTTTTTTCTAATCCCTTAACCCCAGTTTGCCGGAAAAGAGGAAAAATCGAATTAAAAAATTTACAGTTTTTTGGTTTTCCGGCAAAACGGTCCATAATTTTTAGCCACATGTTTAGATTTTTTTAATCAGCAAGTCACCCTTAATCGAAATAATTCAAATTTTAAACAAAATATTCACTTTTAAGTTTCACGAAATTTTCAGCAATTACAAACATCCAAGTGGAAATTTTTCTCACGAACCGTAAAATGTAGAAAAATTCTGAGTATGGCAGAAGAACGAGCGGCCAATTTTATGTAGGAAATGTGTATTCGCTTGACTCTCGGACCAAAATTGACGCCAATATAGCCGATTAACGAAATTTGATAAAAATCCAATTTTCTACAGTTTTTTCGATTTTCCGTCAAAAAATGTATAATTTCTGGCCACGTGTTTACATTTGCTTAATCAGCAAGTCACCCTTAATCGAAATAATTCAAATTTAAACAAAATATACACTTTTAATTTTCACGAAATTTTCAGCAAGTACAAACATCCAAGTGGAAATTTTTCTCACGAACCGTAAGATGTAGGAAATTATGAGTATGGCAGAAGAACGAACGGCCAATTTTATGTAGGAAATGTGTATTCGCTTGACTCTCGGACCAAAATTGACGCCAATATAGCCGATTAACCAAATTTGATAAAATCCAAGGGTACCCCCTTGGAAAATTTTTTCCAAATTTTCCAGAAAAAAAAATTTTGTTTAATGTTTTGGTACATGCTCTTGGTCCAGCTTATCCAAACATGTGTTTTTTTCTAATCCCTTAACCCCAGTTTGCCGAAAAGAGGAAAAATCGAATTAAAAAATTTACAGTTTTTTGGTTTTCCGGCAAAACGGTCCATAATTTTTAGCCACATGTTTAGATTTTTTAATCAGCAAGTCACCCTTAATCGAAATAATTCAAATTTTAACAAAATATTCACTTTTAATTTTCACGAAATTTTCAGCAAGTACAAACATCCAAGTGGAAATTTTTCTTACGAACCGTAAGATGTAGGAAAATTCTGATTATGGCAGAAGAACGAGCGGCCAATTCTATGTAGGAATGTGTATTCGCTTGACTCTCGGACCAAAATTGACGCCAATATAGCCGATTAACGAAATTTGATAAAATCCAATTTTCTACAGTTTTTTCGATTTTCCGGTAAAAAAATGCATAATTTCTGGCCACGTGTTTACACTTGTTTAATCAGCAAGTCACCCTTAATCGAAATAATTCAAATTTTAAACAAAATATACACTTTTAATTTTCACGAAATTTTCAGCAAGTACAAACATCCAAGTGGAAATTTTTCTCACGAACCGTAAGATGTAGGAAAATTATGAGTATGGCAGAAGAACGAGCGGCCAATTTTATGTAGGAAATGTGTATTCGCTTGACTCTCGGACCAAAATTGACGCCAATTATAGCCGATTAACGAAATTTGATAAAAATCCAATTTTCTACAGTTTTTTCGATTTTCCGTCAAAAAATGTATAATTTCTGGCCACGTGTTTACATTTGTTTAATCAGCAAGTCACCCTTAATCGAAATAATTCAAATTTGAAACAAAATATACACTTTTAATTTTCACGAAATATTCAGCAAGTACAAACATCCAAGTGGAAATTTTTCTCACGAACCGTAAGATGTAGGAAAATTCTGAGTATGGCAGAAGAACGAGCGGCCAATTTTATGTAGGAAATGTGTATTCGCTTGACTTTGGACCAAAATTGACGCCAATATAGCCGATTAACGAAATTTGATAAAAATCCAATTTTCTACAGTTTTTTCGATTTTCCTGCAAAAAAATGCATAATTTCTGGCCACGTGTTTACATTTGTTTAATCAGCAAGTCACCCTTAATCGAAATAATTCAAATTTTAAACAAAATATACACTTTTAATTTTCACGAAATTTTCAGCAAGTACAAACATCCAAGTGGAAATTTTCTCACGAACCGTAAGATGTAGGAAAATTATGAGTATGGCAGAAGAACGAGCGGCCAATTTTATGTAGGAAATGTGTATTCGCTTGACTCTGGGACCAAAATTGACGCCAATATAGCCGATTAACGAAATTTGATAAAAATCCAATTTTCTACAGTTTTTTCGATTTTCCGGCAAAAAATGCATAATTTCTGGCCACGTGTTTACATTTGCTTAATCAGCAAGTCACCCTTAATCGAAATAATTCAAATTTTAAACAAAATATACACTTTTAATTTTCACGAAATTTTAAGCAAGTACAAACATCCAAGTGGAAATTTTTCTCACGAACCGTAAGATGTAGGAAAATTCTGAGTATGGCAGAAGAACGAGCGGCCAATTTATGTAGGAAATGTGTATTCGCTTGACTCTCGGCGATAAAACACGTGGCCAGAAATTATGCATTTTTTGCAGGAAAATCGAAAAAACTGTAGAAAATTGGATTTTTATCAAATTTCGTTAATCGGCTATATTGGCGTCAATTTTGGTTCGAGAGTCAAGCGAATACACATTTCCTACATAAAATTGGCCGCTCGTTCTTATGCCATACTCAGAATTTTCCTACATCTTACGGTTCGTGAGAAAAATTTCCACTTGGATGTTTGTACTTGCTTAAAATTTCGTGAAAATTAAAAGTGTATATTTTGTTTAAAATTTGAATTATTTCGATTAAGGGTGACTTGCTGATTAAGCAAATGTAAACACGTGGCCAGAAATTATGCATTTTTTGCCGAAAATCGAAAAAACTGTAGAAAATGGATTTTTATCAAATTTCGTTAATCGGCTATATTGGCGTCAATTTTGGTCCCAGAGTCAAGCGAATACACATTTCCTACATAAAATTGGCCGCTCGTTCTTCTGCCATACTCATAATTTTCCTACATCTTACGGTTCGTGAGAAAAATTTCCACTTGGATGTTTGTACTTGCTGAAAATTTCGTGAAAATTAAAAGTGTATATTTTGTTTAAAATTTGAATTATTTCGATTAAGGGTGACTTGCTGATTAAACAAATGTAAACACGTGGCCAGAAATTATGCATTTTTTGCAGGAAAATCGAAAAAACTGTAGAAAATTGGATTTTTATCAAATTTCGTTAATCGGCTATATTGGCGTCAATTTTGGTCCAAAGTCAAGCGAATACACATTTCCTACATAAAATTGGCCGCTCGTTCTTCTGCCATACTCAGAATTTTCCTACATCTTACGGTTCGTGAGAAAAATTTCCACTTGGATGTTTGTACTTGCTGAATATT